>NW_022310159.1:0-12704 GCF_002776525.5 Piliocolobus tephrosceles
GGAGTGCTGGACAATGGGTACTGGTCAGCTGGTGCAGCCTGGCCAAGGAGAGCTGAAGCAGGGTGAGGCATCGCCTCACCTGGGAAGCACAAGGGGGAAGGGAATTCCTTTTCCTAGCCAAGGGAAACTGAGACACACAACGCCTGGAAAATTGGGTAACTCCCACCTAAATACTGTGCTTTACCAAGGGTCTTAGCAAATGGCACAGAAGGAGATTATACCCTTCACCTGGCCCAAAGGGTCCCATGCCCATGGAGCCTCCCTCATTGCTAGCACAGCTGTCTTAGATCTAACTGCAAGGCGGCAGCGAGGCTGGGGGGGAGGGGTGCCCGCCATTGCTGAGGCTTAAGTAGGTAAACAAAGCCTCTGGGGAAGCTAAAACTGGGTGGAGCCCACCGGAGCTCAAGCAGGCATGCCTCCCTCTGTAGACTACTCCTCTGGAGTCAGGGCATAGCTAAACAAAAAGCAGGAGAAACCTCAGCAGAGGTCAATGCCTCTGTCTGATAGCTTTGAAGAGAGCAGCGGATCTCCCAGCACGAAGGTTGAGATCTAAGAATGGACAGACTGCCTGCTCAAGTGAGTCCCTGACCCCTGAGTAGCCTAACTGGGAGATATCCTCCATTAGATGCAGACTGACACCTCAATGGCAGGGTACACCCCTGAGATGAAGCTTCCAGAGCAAGAATCAGAGAGCAACACTCTCTGTTCAGCAATATTCTATCTTCTGCAGCCTCTGCTGCTGATACCCAGGCAAACAGGGTCTGGAGTGAACCTCAAGCAAACACTAACAGACCTACAGCTGAGGGTCCTGTCTATTAGTAGGAAAACTAACAAACAGAAAGGACATTCACACAAAAACCCCATCAATACATCACCATCATCAAAGACCAAAGGGAGATAAAACCACAAAGATGGGGGAAAAGCAGTGCAGAAAAGCTGGAAATTCAAAAAATCAGAGCACATCTCCCCCTCCAAAGAAATGCAGCTCATCACCAGCAATGGAACAAAGCTGGATGGAGAATGACTTTGATGAGTTGAGAGAAGAAGGCTTCAGTCTATCAAACTTCTCAGAGCTAAAGGAGGAACTACGTAACCAGTGCAAAGAAACTAAAAACCTTGAAAAAAGATTGGATGAATGGATAACTAGAATAATCTACGCAGAGAAGACCTTAAAAGAACTGATAGAGATGAATACCATAACACGAGAACTACATGACAAATGCACAAGCTTCAGTACCCAACTCGATCAACTGGAAGAAAGAATATCAGCAACTGAAGATCAAATGAATGAAATGAAGTGAGAAGAGAAGTGTGGAGAAAAAAAAGTGAAAAGAAATGAACAAAGCCTGCAAGAAGTATGGGATTATGTGAAAAGACCAAATCTACATCTTATTGGTGTGCCTGAAGTGACAGGGAAAATGGAACCAAGTTGGAAAACACTCTTCAGGATATCATCCAGGAGAACTTCCCCAACCTAGTAGGGCAGGCCAACATTCAAATTCAGGAAATACAGAGAACACAACAATGATACTCCTCAAGAAGAGCAACTCCAAGACACATAATTGCCAGATTCACCAAAGTTGAAATGAAGGAAAAAAATCTTAAGGGCAGCCAGAGAGAAAGGTCGGGATACACACAAAGAGAAGCCCATCAGACTAACAGCAGATGTCCCAGCAGAAACTCTACAAGCCAGAATAGAGTGGGGGTCAATATTCAACATTCTTAAAGAAAAGAATTTTCAACCCAGAATTTCATATCCAGCCAAACTAAGTTTCATAAGTGAAGGAGAAAAAAAATCCTTTACAGACAAGCAAATGCTTAGAGATTTTGTCACCACCAGGTCGGCCCTATAAGAGATCCTGAAGGAGGCACGAAACATGGAAAGGAACAACAGTTACCAGCCATTGCAAAAATATGTCAAAATGTAAAGTCCATCGATGCTAGGAAGAAACTGCATCAACTAGCGAGCAAAATAACCAGCTAATATCATAATGACAGGATCAAGTTCACACATAACAATATTAACCTTAAATGTAAATGGACTAAATGTACCAATTAAAAGACACAGACTGACAAATTGGATAAAAAGTCAAAACCCATAAGTTGCTGTCTTCAGGAGACCCATCTCACATGCAGAGACATACATAGGCTCAAAATAAAGGGATGGAGGAAGATCTACCAAGCAAATGGAGAACAAAAAAAAAGCAGGGGTTGCAATTCTACTCTCTGATAAAACAGACTTTAAACCATCAAAGATCAAAAGACACAAATAAGGCCATTATATAATGGTAAAGGGATCAATTCAACATTGATATTTAGAGCTAACTATCCTAAATATATATGCACCCAATATAGGAGCATCCACATGCATAAAGCAAGCCCTTAGAGACTTACAAAGAGACTTAGACTCCCATACAATAATAATGGGAGACTTTAACACCCCACTGTCAACATTAGACAGATCAATGAAACAGAAAATTAGCAAGGATATCCAGGAATTGAACTCAACTCTGCACCAAGCAGACCTAATAAACATCTACATAACTCTTCCCCACAAATCAACAGAATATACATTCTTCACAGCACCGCATTGCATTTCTTTCAAAATCGACCACATAGATGGAAGTAAAGCACTCCTCAGCAAATGCACAAGAACAGAAATTATAACAAACTGTCTCTCAGACCACAGTGCAATCAAACTAGAACTCAGGGCTAAGAAACCCAATCAAAATCGCTCAACTACAAGGAAACTGAACAACCTGCTCCTGAATGACTACTGGGTACATAACGAAATGAAGGCAGAAATAAAGATGTTCTTTGAAACCAATGCGAACAAAGATACAACATACCAGAATCTCTGGGACACATTTATTTATTTATTTATTTATTTATTTATTTATTTTTTTTTTCTTTTTTTTTTATTATACTTTAAGTTCTAGGGTACATGTGCATAACGTGCAGGTTACATATGTATACATGTGCCATGTTGGTGTGCTGCACCCATCAACTCGTCAGCACCCATCAATTCATCATTTATATCAGGTATAACTCCCCAATGCAATGGACACATTTAAAGCAGTGTGTAGAGGGAAATTAATAGCACTAAATGCCCACAAGAGAAAGCAGGAAATATCTAAAATTGACACCCTAGCATCACAATTAAAAGAACTGGAGAAGTAAGAGCAAAGACATTCAAAAGCTAGTAGCAGGCAAGAAATAACTAAGAACAGAGCAGAACTGAGGGAGATAGAAACACAAAAAACCCTCCAAAAGACCAATGAATCCAGGAGCTGGTTTTTTGAAAAGATCAACAAAATTGATAGGACACTAGCAAGACTAATAAAGAAGAAAAGAGAGAAGAATCAGGTATATGCATTAAAATATAATAAATGGGATATCACCTCCGACCCCACAGAAATACAAACTACCATCAGAGAATACTATAAACACCTCTACGCAAATAAACTAGAGAACCTAGAAGAAATGGATAATTTCCTGGACACTTACACTCTCCTAAGACTAAACAGAATCCCTGAACAGACCAATAGCAGGCTCTGAAATTGAGGCAATAATTAATAGTCTACTAACCAAAAAAAGTCCAGAACCAGACGGATTCACAGCTGAATTCTACTAAAGGTACAAGGAGGATCTGGTACCATTCCTTCTGAAACTATTCCAATCGATAGAAAAAGACAGAATCCTCTCTAACTCATTTTATGAGGCCAACATCATCCTGATACCAAAGCCTGTCAGAGACACAACAAAAGAAGAGAATTTTAGACCAATATCCCTGATGAACATTGATGCAAAAATCCTCAATTAAATACTGGCAAATCGGATACAGCAGCACATCAAAAAGCTTTTCCACCATGATCAAGTGGGCTTCATCCCTGAGATGCAAGACTGGTTCAACATACACAAATCAATAAACATAATCCAGCATATAAACAGAACCAAAGACAAAAACCACATGACTATCTCCATAGATGCAGAAAAGGCCTTTGACAAAATTCAACAGCCCTCCATGCTAAAAACGCTCAAAAAATTCGGTATTGATGGAACGTATCTCAAAATAATAACAGCTATTTAGGACAAACCCACAGCCAATATCATACTGAATGGGCAAAAACAGGAAGCTTTCCTTTGAAAACTGGCAAAATACAGGGATGCCCTCTCTCACCACTCCTATTCAACATAGTGTTGGAAGTTCTGGATAGGGCATTCAGGCAAGAGAAAGAAATAAAGGGTATTTAGTTCAGAAAAGAAGAAGTCAAATTGTCCCTGTTTGCAGATGACAAGATTGTATATTTAGAAAACCACATTGTCTCATCCCAAAATCTCCTTAAGCTGATAAGCTACTTCAGCAAAGTCTCAAGATACAAAATCAATGCACGAAAATCACAAGCATCCTTATACACCAGTAACAGACAAACAGAGAGCCAAATCATGAATGAACTCCCATTCACAATAGCTTCAAAGAGAATAAAATACCTAGGAATCCAACTTACAAGGGATGTAAAGGACCTCTTCAAGGAGAACTACAAACCACTGCTCAGTGAAATCAAAGAGGACACAAACAAATGGAAGAATATCCATGCTCATGGATAGGAAGAATCAATATCGTGAAAATGGCCATACTGTCCAAGGTAATTTAATTCAATGCCATCCCTATTAAACTACCAATGATTTTCTTCACAGAATGAGAAAAAACTACTTTAGAGTTCACATGGAACCAAAAAAGAGCCTGCATTGCCAAGACAATCCTAAGCAAAAAGAACAAAGCTGGAGGCATCATGTTACCTGACTTCAAACTGTACTACAAGGCTACAGTAACCAAAACAGCAGGGTACTGTTACCAAAACAGAAATATAGACCAGTGGAACAGAACAGAGCCCTCAGAAATAATACCACACATCTACAGTCATCCAATCTTTGACAAACCTGAGAAAAGCAAGAAATGGGGAAAGGATTCCCCATTTAATAAATGGTGCTGGGAAAATTGGCTAGCCATAAGTAGAAAGCTGAAACTGGATCCTTTCCTTACTCCTTATATGAAAATTAATTCAAGATGGATTAGAGACTTGAATGTTACACCTAAAACCATAAAAACCCTAGAAGAAAACCTAGGTAATACCATTAAGGACATAGGCATGGGCAAGGACTTCATGTCTAAAACACCAAAAGCAATGGCAACAAAAGCCAAAATTGACAAGTGGGATCTAATTAAACTAAAGAGCTTCTGCACAACAAAAGAAACTACCATTAGAGTGAACAGACAACCTACAGAATGGGAGAAAATTTTTGCAATCTACTTATCTGACAAAGGGCTAATATCCAGAACCTATAAAGAATTCAATCAAATTTACAACAAAAAAACAAACAATCCCATCAAAAAGTGGGCAAAGAATGTGAACAGACATTTCTCAAAAGAAGACATTCATGCAGCCAACAGACACATGAAAAAATGCTCGTCATCCCTTGCCATCAGAGAAATGCAAATCAAAACCACAATGAGATACCATGTCACACCAGTTAGAATGACAATCATTAAAAAGTCAGGAAACAACAGGTGCTGGAGAGGACGTGGAGAAATAGGAACACTTTTACACTGTTGGTGGTACTGTAAACTAGTTCAACCATTGTGGAACAGTATGGCGATTCCTCAAGGATCTAGAACTAGAAACACCATATGACCCAGCCATCCCATTACTGGGGATATACCCAAAGAATTATAAATCATGCTGCTATAAAGACACATGCACACGTATGTTTATTGTGGCACTATTCACAATAGCAAAGACTTGGAATCAACCCAAATATCCATCAGGGACAGACTGGATTAAGAAAATGTGACACATATGCACCATGGAATACTATGCAGCCATAAAAAAGGATGAGTTCGAAAGGGAGCAAGATGGCCGAATAGGAACAGCTCCAGTCTCCAGCTCCCAGCGCAAGCGACACAGAAGACAGGTGATTTCTGCATTTTCAACTGAGACTCTACCTCTGGGACAGGTCACAGCTAAACAAAACAACAACAACAACAAAGCAGCAGAAACCTCTGCAGATGCAAACCACTCTGACAGCTTTGAAGAGAGCAGTGCATCTCCCAACACGAAAGCTGAGATCTGAGAACAGACAGCCTGCCTGCTCAAGTTTATCCCTGATCCTTGAATAGCCTAACTGGGAGACATCACCCACTAGGGGCAGACCAACACCCTACACCTCACACAGTGGAGTACACCCCTGAGAGGAAGCTTCCAAAGCAAGAATCAGACAGGTACACTCGCTGTTCAGCAATATTCTATCTTCTGCACCCAGGCAAACAGGGTCTGGAGTGGACTTCAAGCAATCTCCTGCAGACCTACAGCTGAGGGTCCTGACTGTTAGAAGGAAAACTAACACACAGGAAGGACACTCACACCAAAACCCCATCAGTACGTCACCATCATCAAAGACCAGAGGCAGATAAAACCACAAATATGGGGAAAAAGCAGGGCAGAAAAGCTGGAAATTCAATAAATAAGAGCGCATCTCCCCCTCCAAAGGAATGCAGCTCATCGCCAGCAACGGATCAAAGCTGCACGGAGAATGACTTTGACGAGATGAGAGAAGAAGGCTTCAGCCCATCAAACTTCTCAGAGCTAAAGGAGGAATTACGTACCCAGTGCAGAGAAACTAAAAATCTTGAAAAAAGAGTGGAAGAATTGATAACTAGAATAATTAATGCAGAGCAGGCCATAAACGAAATGACAGAGATGAAAACCATGGCACGAGAAATACATGACAAATGCAGAAGCTTCAGTAACTGACTCGATCAACTGGAAGAAAGAGTATCAGTGATTGAGGATCAAATGAATGAAATGAAGTGAGAAGAGAAACCTAAAGAAAAAAGAAGAAAACGAAATGAACAAAGCCTGCAAGAAGTATGGGATTATGTAAAAAGACCAAATCTACGTCTGAATGGGGTGCCTGAAAGTGAGGGTGAAAATGGAACCAAGTTGGAAAACACTCTTCAGGATATCATCCAGGAGAACTTCCCCAACCTAGTAGAGCAGGCCAACATTCAAATTCAGGAAATACAGAGAACGCCACAAAGATAATACTTGAGAAGAGCAACTCCAAGACACATAATTGCCGGATTACCCAAAGTTGAAATGAAGGAAAAAGTCTTAAGGGCAACCAGAGCGAAAGGTCAGGTTACCCACAAAGGGAAGCCCATCATACTAACAGCAGATCTCTCGGCAGAAACTCTACAAGCCAGAAGAGAGTGGGGGCCAGTATTCAACATTCTGAAAGAAAAGAATTTTAAACCCAGAATTTCATATCCAGCCAAACTAAGTTTCATCAATGAAGGAGAAATAAAATTCTTTACAGATAAGCAAATGCTTACAGATTTTGTTACCACCAGGCCTGCCTTACAAGAGACCCTGAAGGAAGCACTAAACATGGAAAGGAACAACCAGTACCAGCCATTGCAAAAACATGCCAAAATGTAAAGACCATTGAGGCTAGAAAGAAACTGCATCATCTAAGGAGCAAAATAACCAGTTAATATCATAATGGCAGGATCATGTGCACACATAACAATATTAACCTTAAATGTAAATGGACTAAATGCTCCAATTAAAAGACACAGACTGGCAAACTGGATAAAGAGTCAAAACCCATCAGTCTGCTGTATTCAGGAAACCCATCTCACATGCAGAGACATACATAAGCTCAAAATAAAGGGATGGAGGAAGATCTACGAAACAAATGAGAACAAAAAAAGCAGGGGTTGCAATACTAGTGTCTGATAAAACAGACTTTAAACCATCAAAGATCAAAAGAGACAAAGAAGGCCATTACAAAACGGTAAAGGGATCAATTCAACAGGAAGAGCTAACTATCCTAAATATATATGCACCCAATACAGGAGCACACAGATTCGTAAAGCAAGCCCTTAGAGACTTACAAAGAGACTTAGACTCCTATACAATAATAATGGGAGACTTTAACACCCCACTGTCAACATTAGACAGATCAATGAGACAGAAAGTCAACAAGGATATCCAGGAATTGAACTCATCTCTGCAGCAAGCACACCTAATAGACATCTACAGAACTCTCCACCTCAAATCAACAGAATATACATTATCCTCAGCACCACATCACACTTATTCCAAAATTGACCACATAATTGGAAGTAAAGCACTCCTCAGCAAATGTAAAAGAACAGATATTATAACAAACTGTCTCTCAGACCACAGTGCAATCAAACTAGAACTCAGGACTAAGAAACTCAATCAAAACCGCTCAACTACATGGAAACTGAATAACCTGCTCCTGAATGACTACTGAATACATAACGAAATGAAGGCAGAAATAAAGATGATCTTTGAAACCAATGAGAACAAAGATTCAACATACCAGAATCTCTGGGACACATTTAAAGCAGTGTGTAGAGGGAAATTTATAGCACTAAGTGCCCACAAGAGAAAGCAGGAAAGATCTAAAATTGACACTCTAACATCACAATTAAAAGAACTAGAGAAGCAAGAGCAAACACATTCAAAAGCTAGTAGAAGGCAAGAAATAACTAAGATCAGAACAGAACTGAAGGAGATAGAGACACAAAAAACCCTCCAAAAAATCAATGAATCCAGGAGTTGGTTTTTTGAAAAGATCAACAAAATTGATAGACCACTAGCAAGACTAATAAAGAAGAAAAGAGAGAAGAATCAGGTATATGCAATAAAATATAATAAATGGGATATCACCTCCGACCCCACAGAAATACAAACTACCATCAGAGAATACTATAAACACCTCTACGCAAATAAACTAGAAAATCTCGAAGAAATGGATAATTTCCTGGACACTTACACTCTCCCAAGACTAAAGCAGGAAGAAGCTGAATCCCTGAATACACCAATAGCAGGCTCTGAAATTGAGGCAATAATTAATAGCCTACCAACCAAAAAAAGTCCAGGACCAGATGGATTCACAGCTGAATTCTACCAGAGGTACAAGGAGGAGCTGGTACCATTCCTCCTGAAACTACTTCAATCAATTGAAAAAGAAGAAATCCTCCCTAACTCATTTTATGAGGCCAACATCATCCTGATACCAAAGCCTGGGCGATACACAGTAAAAAAAAAGAGAATTTCAGACCAATCTCCCTGATGAACATTGATGCAAAAATCCTCAATTAAATACTGGCAAACCGGATCCAACAGCACATCAAAAAGCTTATCCACCATGATCAAGTGGGCTTCATCCCTGAGATGCAAGACTGGTTCAACATAAACAAATCAATAAACATAATCCAGCATATAAACAGAACCAAAGACAAAAACCACATGACTATCTCCATAGATGCAGAAAAGGCCTTTGACAAAATTCAACAGCCCTTCATGCTAAAAACGCTCAATAAATTCGGTATTGATGGAACGTATCTCAAAATAATAACAGCTATTTATGACAAACCCACAGCCAATATCATACTGAATGGGCAAAAACAGGAAGCTTTCCCTTTGAAAACTGGCAAAACACAGGGATGCCCTCTCTCACCACTCCTATGCAACATAGTGTTGGAAGTTCTGGATAGGGCATTCGGGCAAGAGAAAGAAATAAAGGGTATTTAGTTCAGAAAAGAAGAAGTCAAATTGTCCCTGTTTGCAGATGACATGATTGTATATTTAGAAATCTCAGCCCAAAGTCTTCTTAAGCTGATGAGAAACTTCAGCAAAGTCTCGGGATACAAAATCAATGTGCATAAATCACAAGCATTCTTATACACCAGTAACAGACAAACAGAGAACCAAATCATGAATGAACTTCCATTCACAATTGCTTTAGAGAGAATAAAATACCTCGGAATCCAACTTACAAGGGATGTAAAGGACCTCTTCAAGGAGAACTACAAACCACTGCTCAGTGAAATAAAAGAGGTCACAAACAAATGGAACAACATGCCATGCTCATGGATAGGAAGAATCAATATCGTGAAAATGGCCATACGGCCCAAGGTCATTTATAGATCCAATGCCATCCCCATCAAGCTACCAAAGACTTTCTTCACAGAATTGGAATAACTGCTTTAAAGTTCATATGGAACCAAAAAAGAGCCCGCATTGCCAAGACAATCCTAAGTCAAAAGGACAAAGCTGGAGGCGTCACTTCAAACCATACTACAAAGCTACAGTAACCAAAACAGCAGGGTGCTGGTACCAAAACAGAGATATAGACCAATGGAACAGAACAGAGTCCTCAGAAATAATAGCACATATCTGCAGCCATCCAATCTTTGACAAACCTGAGAGAAACAAGAAATGGGGAAAGGATTCCCCATTTAATAAATGGTGCTGGGAAAATTGGCTAGCTATAAGTAGAAAGCTGAAACTGGATCCTTTCCTTACTCCTCATAGGAAGATTAATTCAAGATGGATTAGAGACTTAAATGTTAGATCTAATACCATAAAAACCCTAGAAGAAAACCTAGGCAATACCCTTCAGGTCATAGGCACGGGCAAGGACTTCATGTCTAAAACACCAAAAGCAGTAGCAACAAAAGCCAAAATTGACAAATGGGATCTAATTAAACTAAAGAGCTTCTGCACAGCAAAAGAAACTACCATTAGAGTGAACAGGCAACCCACAGAATGGGAGAAAATGTTTGCAATCTACTCATCAGATAAAGGGCTAATATCCAGAACCTACATAGAACTCAAACAAATTTACAAGAAAAAAACAAACAACTCCATCAAAAAGTGGGCAAAGAATATGAACAGACATTTCTCAAAAGAAGACATTCACACAGCCAACAGACACATGAAAAAATGCTCATCATCACTGGCCATCAGAGAAGTGCAAATCAAAACCACAATGAGATACCATCTCACACCAGTTAGAATGGCAATCATTAAAAAGTCAGGAAACAACAGGTGCTGGAGAGGATGTGGAGAAATAAGAACACTTTTACACTGTTGGTGGGATTGCAAACTAGTTCAACCATTATGGAAAACAGTATGACAATTCCTCAAAGAGCTAGAACTAGAAGTACCATATGACCCAGCCATCCCATTACTGGGGATATACCCAAAGGATTATAAACCATGCTGCTATAGAGACACATGCACACGTATGTTTTTTGTGGCGCTATTCACAATAGCAAAGACTTGGAATCAACCCAAATATCCATCAGTGACCGACTGGATTAAGAAAATGTGGCACATATACCCCATGGAATACTATGCAGCCATAAAAAAGGATGAGTTTGTGTCCTTTGTAGGGACATGGATGCAGCTGGAAACCATCATTCTCAGCAAACTATCACAAGAACAGAAAACCAAACACCGCATGTTGTCACTCATAGGTGGGAACTGAACAATGAGATCACCTGGACTCGGGAAGGGGACCATCACACTCCGGGGCCTATCATGGGGAGGGGATAGGGTGGAGGGATTGCATTGGGAGTTTTGCCAGATGTAAATGACGAGTTGATGGGTGCTGATGAGTTGATGGTGCAGCACACCAACATGGCACAAGTATACATATGTAACAAACCTGCACATTATGCACATGTACCCTAGAACTGAAAGTATAATAATAAAATAAAATTTAAAAAAAGAAATACCTAATGTAAATGATGAGCTGATGGGTGCAGCAAACCAACATGGCACATGTATACCTATGTATCAACCCTGCACACTGTGCAGGTGTACCCTATTATATTATAGTTTTATTACATTAAATATAATAAAAACAATAATAAATAAACAAATACAATGGGGATAACAGAAGTAAAAAAGAAAAGGATGAGTTCATGTCCTTTGTAGGGACATGGATGCAGCTGGAAACCATCATTCTCAGCAAACTATCACAAGAACAGAAAACCAAACACCGCATGTTCTCACTCATAGGTGGGAATTGAACAATGATATCACTTGGACACAGGATGGGGAGCATCACACCGGTTCCTATTGTGGGGAGGTGGTGGGGGGAGGGATAGCATTAGGAGATATACCTAATGTAAATGACCAGTTAATGGGTGCAGTACTCCAACACCGCACATGTATACATATGTAAGAAACCTGCACATTGTGCACATGTACTCTAAAACTTAATGTACAATAAAGAAAAACAAAAAGAATGATATATTCAAAGTGCTGAGTGAAAAATGGATTTTAAACAAACAACAAAAAAACTGCCCATCAGGAATACTGTACCTAGCAAAACTCTCCTTCACAAATGAAAGAGAGATAAAGACTCCCAGACAAATAAGAGCTGAGGGAATTCATTACTACAGACCTGTGGGATACAGAAAAAGCAGTTCTAAGAGGAAGCTATAGCAGTAAACACATACATGAATAAAGATAAAGAATCTGAAATAAACAACCTAATGTTGTACCTCAAGAAACTAGAAAAATAAAAGCAAACTAAACTCAATATTAACACAAAGAAGAAAATATTACATAAAATAGCAGAAATAATAAAATGTAGGCTAGAAAAACATAGAAAAGATCAATAAAATGGAGGTTTTTTAAAAAAAGATAAAATTAGCAAACCTTTAGCTAAACTAAGGAAAAAGAGAAAAGACTTTAAGATCAGAGATGAAAAGGGGGACACTGCAACTGATACCGCAGAAATATAAAGTATCCTGAGAGATGATTCTGATCAACTACACACCAATAAATTAGTTAACCTTGAAGAAATGGATA
>NW_022310160.1:0-7255 GCF_002776525.5 Piliocolobus tephrosceles
AAAATAAAACATAAAAAAGAGGCAATGATGGCAACAGCAAAACTTTTGCACAAACCACTTAGCATCTATGTAATATTAACTTATCTCTTCTTACTAAAGCTTCCAAGTAATTCTGTGGATACTTTGATCAACAAAATCATCCTTAATGTGATCAAATAATTAGTGAACAAAATTTAAAATGTTTGAAGCATTTTAATTTTCTAGTTGTTTCCCCCAATTTGGTATTTTAGCAGATTACTGGAATTTTCAGATGCAACATCGTTTTGTGAAGCTGAGGATAGGATGATTTATATCAAACATAGAGTCATAACTAACTAGATTTGTGATTTAAGAAATGCACTGAATTTCTAGGAGTCTAAGTAGCCTCATCTTTGAAATGTGTGCAATCTAAGTCATTTGTACCTAAGAGCACTTTGAGGACAAGATAAAACTTTTGATGGGGAAAAGTTGGAAAATCAGAAGTACTGAAAAATGTTAGTCTTTCTTACTACAAATAGAGTAATAATTTTATTCTTTCATTAGTTCATTCCAGAATCATTTGCTGTATGTATATTACATTCTAAAACACAAAATAGTCCTGTAATTTTCCTGCTCAAAATACTATGGCTTCTCATTAACCTCAGGATAAAGGGAACATTTTTATTATGACTTCTAGGGCCATTTCTCATCTGGTCCATGTCTATCTAATCAGCCATGTTGTAGGACCAGGTCACCACGCCATCTTCCATATACTGCTTCTTCCTGAAATACTTCTCCCTGCCCTTTCCTAATATACCAGGACACTGCTTCATCTGCCTTGCATTTATGAAGCATTCTGTAAAGGGGCTCTTGCTTATGTTTCTGGGTTAATCTTTATTTTCTTTAATATAGCATTTATCACTCTTAATTCTACATCTTTTTAGTTATCGTGTCTATCCCTTTGATAGTAAACTTTCTGAATACCTGGGTTATACACATCATTTTTGTCTATCATTATATCTTTAGTGCCTGGAACAATGCTTGTGGGATGACAATTTATAGCCCATCTCTATTAGGTGTAAGAAGTTCAGAGAGGAAAGAGTCACAGATTCTTCCTTCAAGATGTTTACGATCTAGTTAGTAATATTTTTTAAAGGGACAGACATTTATTTATTCAGTTCATTAAAAAAACTTAGCTTGAATTTTTGGCTTCCTTTGCAGTGGTTTGGCTATTCTCTTAATGGATGGATCCATATGACTACTAGGTCACCAGGAAACTTGTTATTTGACACTGCAAGCACGACAAACAAAATTAAGCTGGGTTAAATGCCTATGGTAGAGTCCAGCCAAGGCAGAGCCCAGATTTATGGGGCAGTGTTTACAATGAAGAGACACGGCCTATTTTTATTTGATCTGCACTATCCAAAAAGAAAATTGGAATTATAATTAAAGCAGGGGAAATGATAACTTAAGCATTGATTTTCCCATAAATGTGCCAACCTTCAGAACAGTGGCTGGTCTCTATGTTCTATACTCTGCTGCGTAACTTTAGATGAATGAAACCTTCTTCTTCGATAAGTCGACTTACAGCGGAGTGTATAAATTTTAGCTTGTAGGTCCTGATGACTCATCTTTATAGCTGAGATACTGCTCAGAGTTTGGATTAAAAGAAGAGACCCTTAAAAAATCGGGAAGAGGTATCCTACTGGGACCAGCAGCTTTGTATTTGAGACTCGTTATAGACACACTGCTGATAAACATTCAGCTCCATCACTAATTTAGATTTCCCCAGTCTCTTTTGGAGATTAAATACAAAAGAATCACCATTTATCCAAAATTTATATCACCTATAATCCTTTCATAAAAAGATATATCAACCACCACATTAATACAAAAGTGCAATCTGAAGGAAGAAGGCCATTATATTTGCTTACTGTCAGATATAAAGCTGCAGTTGCAAGTCATGCATGATTTTAATAAGGCTTGATAATATGCTATCAGTTGGTGGGAGCTATAGATTGAACTCTTATAGATTTTTTTGGCTTCAGCTTCCAAATAATCAATCATGTCAAGATATGAAAATCATTTCATTCCCTTCAATTGAAAAGAAGATGTGATTTAAAATGTCAACTCTTGGATATATGAGCAGGATTCCTGTAATCAATCATGTGAAATAAACCATCTTATTTAGTAGCTCTTTTAAAGAAAGGAAGCTTTAGGGGGAAAAAATAAACTTTTATTTGCATAATTTGGATGAAGCTCAGGCATCATATGCAAATAAATAACAAAGATAAACATAGACCTGGGTTTTCTCTTTTTTTTTTTTTTTTTTTTTCTGTTCAGGAACCTTGGCAAGGAATTGAGTAGATTCTGAAGACCTTAAACCCCAGGGCATGGGAAAGTAATATTGTCTACGGTATCTGAGTACTTTCAAACATGAATTGGGGACTGGTTTCAGACCCAGGTAATCCTACTTCTTTTAGACCCATGTATCTAGATTTAGTCCAGCTCCATCCCAAACTGCCTGGGCCACGCAAAACAAGACTCTAAACTTGAGTTTCCCTAGGTCGCAAGATTAGGACAAAACTCTAAACTTGAGCTTTAATTTCCCTAGCTGTGATCTGGCTAATTTCTTGTTTTCATACTCATGTAGGAGATCATGTTAGAAAATAGATGAGAGGGTGTTTCTGCAAATGGAAATTCTGTAAAGCTCTCGACAAACCTAAGTGGTTAGCATCATGACTAGAGAAGAAGATGTTAAAAGATACCAGGTTGGCTTCTTGGCAAACCATGAAGAAACAGCTAGACTGAAATCACACTCAAAGCAGGACTCATCTGAAGAAATCACCTTTACTCTCAATAAGTGAAACTCTAGATGTTGCTAAACATTCCGTGTGCCTTTAGGCAAGTCATTTAACCTCTTTGAACTATAGTTTCCTCCTAAGTTAAAAAAAAAAAAAAAAGTTTGGGTGATATCATTTCTAAGGTTTTGTTCCAGCAATGAAAACTAGTGTTTCTTTGAGAGTAGTTATTAACCCAGTAGAAATACACATCACAGCTGAAACACATTCCTTCCACACCTAACAAGAACTCACAACCTGGGCCAAATGTCTTTAATTTACACAGAATTTGGAAAAGTACAATAAGATTGTGTCATTAAGACCATCATGGCAATAATGACAAGAAACAGCATAAATAAAATCATTTTTAATAGGCAAAATTATTTTATTCATGTTATGCTTACCATAATTATTTGTGTCACCATAGCCCCTTCCAAATATAACCTTCTATGGGCTCTTTGCTTACATAGGCCTAAGAAAGTATGCTGGGATAGAATTCCTTAAGAAGAGACCTAGGCCGGGTGCTGTGTCTCACACCTGTAATCCTAGCACTTTGGGAGGCCCAGGTGGGCAGATCACCTGAGGTTGGGAGTTCGAGACCAGCCTGACCAACATGGCCTGACCCCTTCTCTACTAAAAATACAAAATTAGCTGGGTGTGGTGGTGCACACCTTTAATCCCAGCTACTAAGGGAGGCTGAGGCAGGAGAATCGCTTGAACCCAGGAGGCAGAGGTTGCAGTGAGCCAAGATCATGCCATTGCACTCCAGCCTGGGCAACAAGAGTGAAACTCCATCTCAAAAAAATAAAATAAAATAAATAAGTCCTTAAGAGACCTACTTTAATGATTCACTGTAAGCACACATAATTATTTTGTCAAGTCTTATGTATTCCTGGATGCTTTTAATGTGCTTTGGAATATTTAGAAATTGTAAATTATCTTGAAGTCTTTAAATATTTACACAATTGATTTCTCTATTTTTAAAAACAAAAGGACTTTTTTAATCAAGGGAAAGTTTAGTACACAGTCCTTTTTGAATGTTATTGGGGCCAAAATTCATGGATATTGAATACAAAAACAGTTGGGAAAAGGTAATTTCATTCTTTAGAAGGAAAACGTAGCATGTGAAGGTACAAACTAAGATAGTCAGTGTAGAAAATGTGTTTGACATTTGCTGCCTACATCCAGAATTTTATATGTATGTATGTATGTATAATAGCTTACCTTCTCATCCTCAGTAAATCAACCTTGAAGCTCTGGTTTCTTCTCTCTTACCCTGTATGTGCACGAGAGTATGTGTGTGTTTTGCATATTTTCTCTTTCATTTTGACTGGTTGCCAAAAGTTACCCATATTTTATGAGGCACGGAGAGTGGTATGATAAGAGTTCCTTGCTCCATAATTTCTTCGTGCCAGGGAGAGATGGGTTTCTCTCCCTTGTTGTTCATTAATGATGCACGAAGCTTAGATTTTTAACTCTCTCTCATTTTTTCCTCTTCTGTTTCTGAGGAATTTCTCACATTACTTGACATACGTGGTTACATGATAAAGACTCGCCTGCATCTTTTGATCCTGCTGGTATGCTTCCCGAGCAATCTTAGCTCATCAACTGGCTGGAAAAGCAGCTTCTGTCATTGCAGAATGTCTATTATATCTTTAAAAGAAAAGAAAGAAAAAAATTACCATTACCTGAACATCCACTATCCCTGACAGTGCTGCCACTCTTTCTCACTTCCAGAATGTAGATCCTTTCTCTCCATTCTGTCAAATAATAGAAAATAGTGATTCACCGAGTCTGATTGAAGCAACTGGCATTGATGATCATACTTCAATATTTCTGTCATATTTGAAGTTAGAATTAATTGATGTGAGATCTTATATTAGCCTTAACTAACTCAAGGTGTGATGTGAACTTACTATTAAGTTCCATCCACTTAACATCCCCTCAACATCCAGTCTACCATAAATCTTGTCTTTTACACCAGGTAGCTCCTTCTCAGTCTCCTTTGCTTGCTTTCCTTCATCTCTGAGATCCCTTAGCACTGCAATGAGACACATTACTCACTCTCCTAGTGATTTCTTCCAGTCCATGGATTTAAATAACATTTATACTTAGAAGATCACTCACACTTCTACCTCCAGCCCCAGACTCTCTCCTAAATATCAGGCTGATATATTTACCCATGTATTTGACAGTTACACTTAAATATCTAAATATTTCAAGATGGTATTGGGATATATGTATATGTCCATACTTATCAAGATATTATACACTACATATATGTAAATTTTGGTATATCAATTATATCTCAATAAGACAGATTCAAAACAAAACTCTTATTATCCACAGTATTTCTCATCTTAATAATTTACAAATCTGTCTTTTCAGTTGTTTAGTGCATGTCCCTTGGAATTAGTTTTGGCTCTTCTCTTTCTTACAGTTCACTTTCAATCCATCAGTAAACCTGGCAATTCAATCATCAAGAATGAGATATTTCAAACACTTCTTGCCAAATTCACCAAGCTCAGCCTTGTCCAAGTCACTATGATCACTTGTCTACGTAATTGCAATTACTTCTCAACTGGTCTCTCAACTTTTGTCCCCATTTGTCTATGTCTGTTCTTAACAGTTGCAATCTGGTGAGACATAATACATCTTGCTGCTCCTCTGAACAAAGCCTCCAACATATTTGTAGTTCATTTGAAGTAAAAAGCCAAAGCCTTTCAATGACTAACAGGGCCCTATACAATGCCCCTACCCACTACCTCTATTGAGTTTGTCTTCTAGGACTCTCCCTCTGGCTTACTCTTCTGCAGCCACACTGCTGTCATCATTCCTTAAAAGTCCCAGGGACAAGCTGTCTGAGGTTTCTGCTGTTGCCGTGCCCTCTGTGTAGAAGGCTCTTACTGATGGATATTCACGTGGCCTGCTCTCCTATTACCTTCAGTTCATTGTACAATGTTCACCTTCTCAGTGAGGTCTTCCTTGACCATTTTATTTAAAAACAGACCAAGCCCAGCACTACTTAAACTCTTAGAATGCAAACTCTCTGGAAACAGGGATTGTTATCTATTTTATTTCAGCTATTCCCCAGTGCGCAGAACAGTACCCAACAGAAAACACTTGCTCCCTTAATGCTTGCTGAATTAATGAGAATGAAAGCTATGCAATCTGAGGTCTCTCTCTTTTCTTGTCACTCTCTCTCAATTGTCTATGATCATTCCGATTACTCTGAAAATTCTTTTTCATCCAGAAGTATACTACTATCTTTTTTAGCTCTAGCCTTTTACCTGCAGTGCCCTATAGTCTTCAACCCCTCTTTTGACTGGAAATATTTTCAGCCACAAGTAACAAAAATCACATTGAACAGTGACTTAAACAAATGGAGCTTCATTTTTCTTACAGATGTGTTTGAAAGTGAGTGTTAGCATTGAGGCAGTAACTCAAGAAGTACTGTGAATTTTGGCTTCATAACTCTTGTGGCCCTTGTCTCTTGGTCACAAGATAGCTGCAGCAGCTCCAAGAAACATCTTTCCACATAGAAAACATAGGTTTTTTTGTAAGTATATTCCTCTAAGCAAGTAGGAAAAGACCTTCTTCAGACTGTCATCCTTCCCCTGGTAGACTTACACTTGTATCTTTTTGAACATAAATAGGCTCCAACTCTCTGAGGAAAAAAAAAAAAAGGTGAGGGTGGTGGGGGAGGATACCCTTTGACAGGCAAAACCTACCATTCTTTATCCCTTACTACTTCCTATTACTTTCTTCTCAGGTCTTAACTCAGGTATTATTTCATGTTGGATGTCCTTCCTGACCGGTCTTCTCCCTTCACAATTCTGGGATAAATGCTCTACTTCTTGGGTCCATAGACCTTGAAGTTGTCTTAGGTCAGTGCTTTAATGCAGAGCTATAAACCTGTGTTCACTTTATGTTCACCCCTTCCACATACAAACACATGATGCATTTCAGCAGAAGAAGGGTTTGAGACCTCTGGATAAATACTAAATGTTTGTCATTCACATTTGAATTTGCAGGATCTAGCCCCCATCTACAGAATGAATGGGTTTTTTTTTTTTTTAAGTGAAGGATTTTTCTCTTAATGGTCTTTAAAATCAATTTTAATGTTAAATAATTTTTTTTTCTTTTTATTATTATGCTTTAAGTTCTAGGGTACATGTGCACAACGTGCAGGTTTGTTACAGATGTGTTTGAAAGTTAGTGTTAGCGATATGTGTACTTGTGCCACGTTGGTGTGCTGCACCCATAAACTCGTCAGCACCAATCAACTCGTCATTTACATCAGGTATAACTCCCAATGCCATCCCTCCCCTCTCCCCGCTCCGCATAATAGGCCCCGGTGTGTGATGTTCCCCTTCCTGAGTCTAAGTGATCTCATTGTTCAATTACCATCTGTGAGTGAGAACATGTGGTATTTGGTTTTCTGTTCTTGCGATAGT
>NW_022310163.1:0-2794 GCF_002776525.5 Piliocolobus tephrosceles
TTCTCCCATCGCGTTTGGAGTTGGGGAGTCTCCCGAGGGAGCTGTGATTTTGGTGAGAGGTTTCCTTAACTGTGTTTTAAGGGGAGATTCCGGGGACCGCCCAGCCTCGAAGGCGCCCAGGGTTGGCACTCGGGAGCCGGGCCCTGGTCTCGTTTCCCGGAAAGAAACTGAGCCGTTTTCCCGGACACTGGGGCGCAGGGTAAGGGGCCCCCAGCAGCCCCGGTCAGGTTCAAGTTGGGGGTTCACGGGCTGAGGGGAAGGGGGAGGAGCTGAGGAGCCGGAGAAAGCGCTGTCCTGTTCCCTGCCTGCCTCCTTCTCTGCCTCTCCCCTCCTCCCCCTTGTCCTCCTGGGAGCCCAGCCCTGGCAGCCGGCGCCTCTCCCCGCGTCCCGGGTCACTCTGCCCCAGGCACTCACCGGCTGATTCCCCAGAATTCGGGAGCTGCCACCTCCCCAGACTTCAAAACCGAAGGCAGAGAAGCCCTGGAAACTCAACAAACAGGTCTTTGTCACTGCGCCCTCCCATCAAAGCGGGGGCCTGGAGATATCACAGAGAATTACAAATAGTTCCATGTATGATGCAAAGGCGCCTCGCCGGGTCGTCGTCGGGAAGAGGCCGGGGGACAGGCCGGGAGGGTGAGCAGGGGCGCGGGCGTGGCACCGGGAGGCCGGGAACGGGCATTTCGTGCCGGGGAGGAGCCCCTGTCCCCGCTCCCCTTCCTGCCGTCACCGCAGGGCTCGTCTCCCTCCCCAGCAGGCCCTGGGGACCCAGGATGACACTTGAGCTGTGTGCTTGTGCCAGATGACAGAGCAGTGGGGGGACCGGAGGGATATGCTGGCTTGGGGGGGGGGGGGTGTAAGACAGAGACAGACAGAGAGACACAGGGAGAGACGGAGAGATGGAGAGACAGGGAGAGACAGAGAGAGAGAAAGGGAGAGACAGACAGAGAGAGACAGGGAGAGACGGAGAGATGGAGAGACGGGGGACGCAGACACAGAGAGAGACAGAGACACAGAGAGGGAGACCGGGAGGTGGAGACAAAGACGGACAGAGACACAGACAGAAACGGAGCGATTCGGACAAGGAGCTCCGGGTCAGAGCAACTTTCTGGGGTCCTCCCAGGCCGGGTCTGTTTTCTGCTTGCGAAGGCCTCCCCGTGTCTTCTTCTGCTGGGAGACGGGGGCCCCAGGGCCTACGCAGTAAACCCCTCACAGCTGCTCTCTGTGTCGCTGACACAAACCCTCCCTCCTCCCAGCTCAGCTGCCTCCTCCAACTCCAAGGACCAGGCCTTCCTGGGGGTCCCGAGGGGCCCAGTTGGCAGGGGAGGGAGGTAAGAACCGCAGCATCCAGCCCGGCTGCCTTTGGCTGTCACCCGGACCCCTTGACCCCTTGCCCCATAGGAAACTCCGCTGTACCAGGGTCTCCGAGCCTCCAGGAATGAGAACGGGGACAGCAGGTCAGGAGCTGTGGGGTGATTCAAGGCCCCTCAGCCTCAGAGAAAAAAATCAAAGGCCCTTTTTCAACCGAAGCCTGAATTGTAACGGCCGTGGCAGACGAATGGCTTTGAAATCAAGCCCGTCGAAGTCACGAGACACTTCCCCGCCTTTCCAAGACCCCACTTTCCCTGAGAGTTCCTGACCAGATGAAAGAGATCCTGTTTCTGTAAAAGTCCAGCTCTTTCTCGGGGAGGAGCCAAGTGGCGGCCTCGTGCCTCTCACCTGAAACTCTTTTCCCGTCTCTTAACCAGAGCTTCGATTCTTTCCCTGCACCTCCCTTTAAAGGGAGGCAGGAGACACCTACTATTTGCATCATGGATCCTGTTTGAGACATCTAGGCGAGAACTTTTTCTGCCACACACACGTTTTGCGTTGCGAATTCGAGATGCCGTCGAAGGCCGCAGCGGCTCGAGTCGGCAGAGTGGGTGGACTGGATGAAATATTGCGCTGACATTTCACAGCAGGCGGCTGCAGGCAGCAGGGAGGGTCTGCACCTCCCTTGGCCTGAGCTGCGCACAAGGGGGTGGTTGTTTGAGATTTTATGGAGGCTTCCCTGAGACAGGGAGAGAGAGAAAAAGAGACAGAGAGACAGAGAGAGACAGAGATAGACAGAGACAGAGAGACAGGGGACACAGAGACACACACAGAGAGACAGAGAGACAGAGAAGAGACCAGCACACCAGGCAGATGAGAAGAGACTTCTCGCATCTCACCATATCTCGTTTGAACGTGGCTGCCTCCCTGTAGGAAACATGCATTTCGCCAAGTGTCCCAAAAGAATCAGGTTTCAGAAGAGTTAGTGGAGAGACAAAAGCAATGACGGCGGATAAACAACGCAAAGGGGAAAGCGAGAAAAGGCAGAGGGAAGAGGAGGGAAAGGAGGAGAAGGAGGAGGAGGGAGGATGAGAAAAGAAAGAAAGAGAAAGAAAGAAGGAAAGAAAAGAAGAAAGAAAAAGAGAAAGAAAAGAAAGGAAAGAAAGAGAAAGAAACTAGGAAGGAGAAAAAGACAGGAAGGAATGAAGAAAGAGAGGAAGGAAGAAAGGAAAGAGAGACAGGGAAGGAAGGAAGAAGAAAGAAAGAGAAAAAAGGAAAGAAAGAAAACTAAGAAAGAGGAAAAGAGAGGAGAAGAAAGGAAAGAAAGAAAGAGAAAGAAAGGAAAGGAAACAGAAAGAGAAAGAAAGAAAAGAAAGAAAGAGAAACTAAGAAGGAGAAAAAGAGAGAGGAAAGAAGGAGAAAGAAAGAGAGAGAGAAAGAGAGAAAGAAAGAAAAGGAAACAGAGAAAGAAACTAAGAAGGAGAAA
>NW_022310168.1:0-1729 GCF_002776525.5 Piliocolobus tephrosceles
TGAAAAAAATCGAATGGATTATGGAATGGAATGGAATGGAATGGAATGGAATGGAATGGAATATGAAATGCAATGTAATGGAATATGGAATGAAATGGAATCTGAAATTGGATGCATTGGATTGGAATGGAATGAAATGGAATGGAAAATGGAATGGAATGGAATGAAAAGGAATGGATTGGAATATGGAATGGAATGCAATGAAATATGGAATGGAATGGAATATGGAAAGGAATGGAATGGAATGGAATGGAATAGTGTGGAGTATGGAAAGGAAAAGAATGGAATGGAATATGAAATGGAATGGAATATGGAATGGAATGAAATGGAATGGAAATGGAATGGAATGGAATATGTGATGGAATGGAATGGAATATGGAATGGAATGGAATGGAATGGAATGGAATATGGAATGGAATACTGAATGGAATGTAATGGAAAATGGAATGGAATATAATGGAATGAAATGGAATGGAATGTGGAATGGAATGCAATGGAATGGAATGGAATGGAATGCAATGTGGAATTTAATTGAATGGAATGGTATATGGAATGGAATGAATTGGAATATGGAACGGAATGGAATAGAACGGAATGGAATGGAATATGGAATGCAACAGAACACGGAATGGAATGGAATATCAAATGGCATGGAATATAAAATGGAATGCAATATAATGGAATCGAATGGAATATGGAAGACAGTGGAATGGAATATGGAATATAATGAAATATGGAAAGTAAAGGAATAGTATATGAAAAGGAATGGAATAGAATGGAATGGAATTTGGAACGGAATGGAAGGGAATGCATTGGAATATGGAATGGGAAGTAATGGAATATGGAATGAAATGGAATGGAATGAATTAGAATGAAATTGAATGGAATGGAATATGGAATGGAGTGGAAAGGAATGGAATGGAATATTAAATGCAATGGAATATGGAATGGAATGAAATATGGAATGGAATGGAATGAAATATGGAATGGAAAAAATGATAAATGGAATGGTATGCAATATGGAATGGAATGGAATATGGAATGTAATGAAATAGAATGGAAAGGAATATGGAACTGAATGAAATGGAATGGAAGGGAATATGGAATGGAATGGAATATGAAATGGAATGGAATATGGAACGGAATGGAATGGAATGGAATATGGAATGGAATAGAATGAAATGGAATGGAATATAGAATGTAATGGAATGGAAAAAGAATGGAATGTAATGGAATGAAAAGCAATATGGAAAGGAATGGAATGGCATGTGGAAGAGAATGGAATATGGAAAGGAATAGTATAGAGTGGAATGAAATATGGAATGTAATGGAATGAAATAAGAATGGAATAGAATGGAATGGAATGCAATATGGAATGGAATGGAATGGAATGAAGTTTGGAATGGAATGGAATATGGAATAGAACGGAATGGAACATGGAACAGAAAGGAATATGAAATGAAATGGAATGGAGAGGAATATGGAATGGAATGGAGTATGGAATGCAATGAAATGAAATGGAATATGAAATGGAATGGAACAGAAAGGAACGGAAAGGAATGCAATACGGAATGGAATGGAATGAAATGGAATGGAATGGAATATGGAGTGGAATGGAATGTGTTATGGAATGGAAAATGGAAAGGAATGAAATATGGAATGGAATGGAATATGGTATGAAATGGAATATGGAATGGAATGGAATATGGAATGGAATGGAATATGGAAT
>NW_022310168.1:1739-5108 GCF_002776525.5 Piliocolobus tephrosceles
TGGAATATGGAATGGAATGGAATATGGAATGGAATGGAATATGGAATAGAAGGGAATGGAATATTCAATGAAATGGAATGGAATGCAATATTGAATGGAATAGTGAATGGAATGGAACGAAATGGTATATGGAATGGAATGAAATGGAATGGACTGGAAAGGAATACATAAAGGAAAGGAATACTGAATGGAATGGAATAGGGAATGGAATCGAATCGAACGGAACAGAAAGATTGGAATGGAATATGAAATGCAATGGAATGGAATATGTAATGTATTGGAAACGAATGGAAAATGGAAAGGAATTGAATATGAAATGGAATGGAAAGGAATATGGAATAGAATGAAATGGAATATGGAATGTAATGGAATGGAATGGAATGGAAAATGGAATGGAATACGGAATGGAATGGAATGGAATGGAATATGGAGTGGAATGGAATGGAATATGGGATTAAATGTGATATGGTGTGAAATCGAAAATGGAATGGAATAGAATATGGAATGGAATGGTATATGTTATGAAATAGAATACGAAATGGAGTGGAATATGGAAAGGAATGGAATATGGAATGGAAAATGTAATGAAGTGAAATGGAATATGGAATGAAATGGAATGGAATGGAATATGGAATGGAATATGGAATGCAATAAAATAAAATGGTATATGAAATGGAATGGAATATGGAATTGTATGGAATATGGAATGGAATGGAATGAAATATGAAAAGGAATGGAATGGACTGGAAATAAAAGGAATATGTAATGGAATGGAATATGGAAAGGAATGGAATATGGAATGGAATTGACAGGAATGGAATGGAATGAAATATAGAATGGAATTCAATGGAATGGAATATGGAATGCATTGGAATGGAATATGGAATGAAATGGAATATGGAATGGAATGAAATATGGAATGGAATGGAATGGAATGAGACGGAATATGAAATGGAATGCAATGGAATCTTATATTGAATGGAATGGAATATGGAATGCAAAGGAATATGGAATGGTTTATAGAATGGTATGGAATGGAATGATAACGAACAGAACGGAAACAAACCGAAGGAAAAGGAATAAGAAATGGAATGGAATGAAACGGAATAAAATGAAATGAAATGGAATATTGTATGGGATGGAATATGGAATGTAATGACATGCAATGCAGTATGGAATGGAATGGAATGGAAAGGAACATGGAATAGAATGGAATGGAATATGGAATGAAAAGGAATGGAATATGGAGTGGAATGAAAAGGATAAGAAAGGATTGGAATAGAATATGGAATGGAATGGAATATGGAACGGAATGTAATGGAATGGAATGGAATGGAATATGGAATGGAATAGTATGGAATGGAATGGAATGGAATGGAAAGAAATATGAAAAAGAATGAAATGAAAAGGAATGGAATTGAATGGAAAGCAATATGGAAAAGAATGAAATGGAAAGGAATGGAATGGAATATGGAAAGGAATGGAATGGAAAGGAATATGGAATGGAATGGAATGGAATATGGAATGGAACGAAAAGGAATATGGAACAGAATAATGGAATGGAATCGAATGCCATGGAAAGCAATGGAATGAAATGTAATGGAATGGAATATGGAATGAATTGTAATAAGAATGGAAAGGAATTGAGTATGGAATGGAATGGAATGGAGTATGGAATGCAGTGGAATGCAATGAGGAATAAAATGGAATGGAATGGAATATGGAATGGAATGGAATGCAATGGAACGGAATGGAATGAAATATGGAATTGAATGGAAGGGAATAAGAATGGAAAGAAATTGAATGGAATGCAATGCAATATGGAATGGAATGGAATGGAATATGAATTGGAATGGAATATGGAATGGAATGCAACGGAATGGAATGGAATATGGAATGAAATAGAATGGAATGAGAATGGAACGGAATGGAATGGAAGGCAGTGCAATATCAAATGGAATGGAATGGAATATGGAATGGAATGGATATGGAATGGAATGGAATGTAATTGAATGGAATTGAAAGGAATGGAATATGCAATGGAATGGAGTAGAATATGGGATGGAATGTAAGATTGAATGGAATGAAATATAATGGAATATGGAATGGAATAGAATGGAAAATAATGAAATGGAATAAGGAATGGAATGGAATGAAATGGAATATGGAATGGAAAGGAATGAAATAAGAAAGGAAAGGAATGTAATGGAATGCAATACAATATGAAATGGAAGGAAATGGAACATGGAATGGAATGGAATGGAATAGGGAATGGAATGGATCATGAAATTGAACGGAATATGGAATGGAATTGAATGGAGTATGGAATGCAATGTAATATGGAATGGAATCGAGTGGAATGGAATGTAATTGAAAATAATGGAATATGGAAAGGAATGGAATGGAATCGAACATTTAATGGAATGGAATATGAAACGGAATGGAATATGGAATGGAATGGAATGGAATATGGAACGGAATGGAATATGGAATGGAATAAAATGGAATGTGGAATGGAACGGAATGGAATGGAATGGAATGGAATGAAATATGGAATGGAATGGAATACAGAATGGATTGAAATATGTAATGGAATGGAATGGAATGGAATGGAATATGTAATGGAATGAAATGGAATATGGGATGGAATGAAATATGGAATGGACTGGAATACGGAACGGAATCGAATGGAATGGAATGGAATATGCAATGGAGTGGAATGAAATATTGAATGAAATGGAATTTGGGATGCAACGGAATATGGAATGGAATGGAATAAGGAACAGAATGTAATGCAATGGAATGGATTGGAACGGAATATGAAATGGAATGAATGGGATGGAATATGAAATGGAATGGAGTATGCAATGGAATATAGAATGGAATGGAATATGGAACGGAATGGAACTGAACGGAACGATATGGAATGGAATGGAATGGAATGGAATGGAATGGAATATGAAGTGGAAAGAAAGGGAACGGAATGGAATAGAATGCAATGGAATATGGAATGGAATGGAGTATGAAATGGAATTGAATGGAAGAAAATATGGAATAGAATGGAATGGAATGGAATATGGAATGAAATGAAATATGGAATGCAATGGAATTGAATATGGAATAGAATGGAATGGAATAAAATATGGAATGGAATGGAATTGAAAGGAATGGAATGGAATATGGAATACAAGGGAATGAAATAAGAATGGAATGCAATGGAACGTAATGCAATTCAATATGGAATCGAATGGAATAGAATATGGAATGGAATGGAACAATGAATGGAACAGAATGGAATGGAATATGCAATGGAATCTAATGAAAATGAAATGCAACAGATTATGGAATGGGATGGAATGGAATGGAATG
>NW_022310169.1:0-9759 GCF_002776525.5 Piliocolobus tephrosceles
TGTAAAGAACTATTAGAACCCAACAATGAAAAGAGTAACAACCCAATTTAAAAACAGACAAAGGATCTGAATAGACATAGTTCCAAGAAAATATACAAATGGCCAAAAAGCACAAGAAAAAATGCTCATAGTCAAATACAAATCAAAGCAATGAGATACTGATTCAATGGCTACAGGTAAATGGTAACAAATACTGGAGAGGATGAGGGGAAACTGGAACCTCGTTTAAGCTGTTGGTGAGAATTTAGAATAGTGCAGTTGCTTTGGGAAACACATAGCAATTCCTCAAAAGGTTAAATACAGAGGTACTATATGACCCGGCAACACTACCTCAAGTGTATACCCAAAAGAAGTGAAAACACAGCCCCCACAAACACACATCAACTATTATTCTGCTTATTCATAATAAGCAAAAAGTAGAAACAATCCATATATCCACCAACTAATGAATGGCTATAATAAATGTGATATACACATCCATACATGGAATGTTTGACAATAAAAAGGAATAAAGTACATACCAAACATGCTTCACGGACCTTAAACCTTGAAAATATTATGTTAAGTGAAATAAGCCAGTTGTAAAATAAAAACATGTGTTGTACAATTGTACTTACACGGAAAATTCAGAATAGGAAAATCCATGCCAGTGAAAAGTGTAAGTGGTGGCTGAGAGTTGAAGGAAAGGGGAGTGTGTGACTGCCAATAGTTATAAAGTTCCTTTAAAAAATGCAGACTGGGCCAGATGCAGTGGCTCTCACCTGTAATCCTAGCACTTTGGGAGGCCAAGGCAGTCAGATCACCTGAGATCAGGAGTTTGAAACCAGTCTGCCCAACATGGTGAAACCCCATCTCTACTAAAAATACAAAAATTAACCGGGCATGGTGGCATGTGCCTGTAATCTCAGTTAACCAGGAGGCTGAGGCAGAAGAAATGCTTGAACTTTGGAGGCAGAGGCTGCAGTGAGCCAAGATGGCACCACTGTACTCCAGCGTGGGTGACAGAGCAAGACTTAGTCTCAAAAAATAAAAAAAATAAATAAAAATAAAAACGCTGACTGGTCATGGTGGCTCACACTTGTAATCTCAGTACTTTGGGAGGCAGGAGGATAGATCAAACCTGGCAACATAGTGGGACTCTGTATCTACAAAAAATTTAAAAAATATTAGCCCGGTGTGGGGGTACATGCTGGTAGACCCAGGCCTGGGATCATGCCACTGCACTCCAGCCTGGGTTACAGGGACACTGTCACCACACACACACACACACACAAAAGTTGTAAACTTAGGCTGTGTGGCTCATACCTGTGACCCTAGCACTTTGGGATGCCTAGGCAAAAGGACTGCCATGAGGCCAGCAGTTTGAGAACAGCCAACACAGTGAAGCTGCACCTCTATCTATTTAGTAATTAATGAATATTCCAAAATTAGATTTTGATAACAGCTGCAGAACTCCGTGAATATCAAAGACCACCGACATGTAAACCTTGAAGTGTGAATTACATAACGCTCTTAAAGAAAAAGCTTATCACATGCATGCATAGACAGAGTCCACTCCATCCACCTCAGCACCTGTGCTCTTGCATCTCTATCTTGCACACACACGGGCACAAAACTGCTTATGTGTTTCGTTCATTTCTAGTAAAATGATTCTGTTCCAGGGAGCACACACAGATGAAGGGAGGTGGTCACATCAGGCCCTCAGTGTGGCGCTGGCCCAAGGAGAGAGCCTATGTGGTAGAAACCCTTATCCTCTACTCCACCCGGGATGAATTATTCTAGGTAAGCATCACCTTCCTCACTTAGCAAAAGGGGACAAGGATGCTTCTGGCTCATGCCTCAGGGCACTGTGGGACTTTGGTAAGGATCCCTCCGAGGGGCTGAGAACAAACGAGATTCTTGCTCCCGACACTGATCCCTTCCACAGGAGCAGCTGGGGGTCTAAGTGAGCTCTCTGTAGGATTCACAGGGGCTCAGCACAGATGGAAGGTGCTGGCTGTGAGGTCTGGGGTCAGAGGCTGCGCCTGCATCCTGAGTGTCCTCCCTGTACCATGGACACACAGGAGGACCCAGAGTGCTGCAGGCACAGCCAGCTGTGCCTGCGATCAATGAGCAACCACCCCACTCTGACTCCCGGTGATCAATCAATGTACAACGCCCCCACCCCGACTTCCTGTGATCAATCAATGAGTAACCACCCCACCCACACTCCCTAGGATCCCCCAGAGAGGGGTTCCAGAGTGTGTGACACTCCTTTCCAAGCCTCTCTGGCAGAGGGGTTCCACCCGCTAAGGTCTTACCTGGGGCTTGGCCTTCGGGAACATGGCTCTCCATATCGTTGCTGGATTTACTGTGCGCCACGCCAGCTTTCCTCAAGGCATTCTCCCTGAAACACAAAAGGAGAAGAGAGGTTTGGTTACACCAGCGAGTCCAATGCTGCAGGGCCTTGGCCAACAGGTCCTGCAGAGCAGTTGCCCCTGGTAACAAGGTGCTGTCCTCAGCACACCAGTCTGGCTGAGGTCCCAAAGAGGCATGAAGAAAGGGGCACTCAACAAAGAGCAATGACAGGCCGCTGAGCCAGGGAGAAAGTTAGCAGGATGAGGAGACAGAAGGGACTGGAAAGGTGGTCACCATGGAGCAAAGAGGGAACCATGGCATGAAGGGGTGGGGGGCTAGCCCCTAAGAATGGCTCACAACCCGTTCATGATGAAGGAGGTACGCATTAGACTAGGGCGGCAGCTGGCATCTAGTTCCTTGTTCCTGCTCTCTTGAGTGGCCTGGGTCCCCACCAACTCTGCCAGCATGGTAGGACCCAGATTTCTCTTCTACAAAATAAAGGGGCCACGTGACGTCATCATTCAGTCCCTCCCAAAGCAAGGGTTTGACCTTGTGTGGGACAATGCAGGTCCCATATGTGGGATCACAGAAAAGCCCCAACTTGAACACCTTCTAGCAGGGGACAAGAGGAGAAAGACCACCGAAATGTGAAACATTATCTTTAATAGTATTTACCAACAATTCTGTACTAAGTGATGGAATCATATGAAAGGATTTTCATCATACTTCTGCTCTGCAGAGACAAAGAGCCATGTGTGTCAGTTAAGCTGGAGCCAGCTTGAATGCAGCCCACGTTGCCCCTCACATTCACACAGGGCAAGACGGGAACAGTTATGCATCTGTTACTAAGGCCTGGCCTGTGGCTCCCAGGCACTGGCTGCCCTGGTCTGCTCATGGCCTGCCTTCTTCCCAGGAGGAGAGGTCTCTTTCTTGCCTGGTCTCCATACAACAGCTTTAAGGCGGTGGGATGACCAGGTTGAAGAAACGTACTTGGTGAGTTAAAGGCAAGGCGGCACCAGACACCAGTGGATTTACTGGTGGAAAAGCCCTGTCCTCTCCTGGGTAACATCACAGATGACATGCACACTGTGGGCACCAACTGTCAGCAACACTGGGCTTACTGATAAAGAAACAAGCAAGTGTGCCAGGGCTCGGGGGCCTTGTCTCTGAGTGAACTGAATAGGCCCAGTCCAGCTGGCACTATAAATAATTCTGATCACTCCAAACAGCAACCAACCAACCCCAGGAAACAGAAGGACTGTGCACACCGGGCTGCAGCAACACGACTGTGATTCCTAAAGACATCACAGAAAGGAGACTCAATGCTGAGACGCGCACACATCTGTCTTCATGTGAAAAGAAAAACAAAGCAACACTGTCCTACCCCTGCTCAATTCAAAAAGCACGCGTACAGCTCCCACCTCCCTGGGTGCTTTCTGAAGCCTCAACTGAGGCGACGAGGCAGCAAGAGGTTCCTGCTCACTAGGGATCCATGGGTGAAACAGAAAAATAAGGGGAAAGATCACTAGGGTCACAAAAGATGAGAGTTATCAGTTCAGGAGGATGAGAACCAGCTCACACACAGTGCAGGGTCAGAGTCCTGGTGAAGCCAGGCAGGGTGGGCTGGGAGGACCCTCTGCACATGGTCTGGGGCTGGCAAGGGACAGGCTCTCCATACCCAGAGGCTGAGAAGGGAGCTGCTAGGCCCCAGGAGTCACTGAGCATTTCTGATAGAAGTGGCTGCACAGGCCTCTTTTCTGAAGGATGCCTCACCTGTGCCCCTCAAAAGCATGCCTTTCTTCCCACCTTCCTTTTCTCATTTGTTTTTTGAGACAAGGTCTCACTCTGTCACAGGTACAGCACAATGGCACAAAGAGCTCGCTGCAGCTGTGAACTCCTGGACTACAGGCATGCACCACCATGCCTGGCTAAGTTTTTTAGTTTATACTTTTTATTACTATTATTATTTTGGTAGAGACAGGGTCTTGTTTTGTTTTCCAGGCTGGTCTTGAACTCCTGGCCTTCAGTGATCCTCCCAACTTGGCCTCCCAAACCACTGGGACTAATAGCAAGACCCTGGGGAGAGCAGCAGAAACAGCAGCAAAGCGGGACAATATAATGGTTGGCTGTGTGAGGAGTGGGGAGGCCGTGGGGCACGTGTGGCCAGGAGTCAGAGAGGAAGAGGGGTGTGCAGGAGTCTGAGGGTGATGTCCAGTTACACAGATTGGCTCTACGACCTACAGCAGCAATCCGGAAGGCAAAACCAGGCCTGATAGAAAAGGAGTCTTTTCAAGCTGCTACTGGCTATTTTTGAGAGTGTCCGCACACTAGCAGGCCCCAGACAGACAGTCTTGGTGCAGCCGAGATGCCTGGCACAGTCACAGAGACAAGATCCAGAAAAACGGCTTAGTGCAATAGTTTTGGGGTGGTGGAATGACCAGGTTGAAGAAACGTGTTTGGTGATCTGAAGACAAGCTGGCACCAGACACCAGGGGATGTGCTGGCAGACGAGCTCTGTCCTGTCCTGGGTAACGTCATAGATGACGTGGACACTGGGCACTAACTGTCAGCAACTCAGAGCCTGAGGAGCATGGAACAAACTGGAGGCTGGAAACAGGCATGTCTTGACAGGCCAACACCAGGAAAACCCAGTTTATGTCAATGTCCAGTCCCGGCTGAGCTTCAGTGGGTTGGAGTGGGGCTGAGAAGCAATAGGTGATCATCCTGCAAGGCTGGGGCTCTGAACAGCATCACAGTGCCATGTCACTCCCATGTCTTCTACGCAGATCCACCCAAGCAGGCCCTGCAGGTTTGGTGGCTGGTGAACAGACACCCTGCGCCATTTTCAATTCTGTGAATTATATTTTTGAAAATGTCTTTGCTCTTGCTTCTACTCTGAAGATCGTGTGCCACAAAACAGACACAGTGGAAAAAAAAGCACTCAGATGCCCTGCAGCGAAACCCCCACACTTCCCTGTGGATGCTGCCCTCTCCTCTCCAGCCAGCCCAGCGTTTTTCAGAGGTATCCCTTGCCTGGACACTGACTCCACCAGGGCACTCATTTCACACTCCTGCTGAGGTCCACTCCCCCCTCCTTCCTTCCTCAGACCTAACATGCCGGCTGTACCGGCCCACTTTCAGAACAGCACCAACTGCTCCCAAAGCCCTCTTCTGATCTCCCTGAGCTGGGCTCTGCTGCCAACCCCAGAATGCCTTCCTGAACAGCCAGACCCGACTGGCCACTCCTCAGCCTTGGTCTTGTGAAGACAAAATTCCTTCGATTCACTGTCATGAAATGAAGGAAAACGATTGTACGAGGAGACAGCTCCAAACATGGAGCAAGGAGTATAGCTTCAGACAAAGAACAGAGAACCAACCTGTCACGGTGAGCTTTGCTTCCACCCAAGCAAGCCTGGAAAACGAGGCCCTGCCCAGCCAGGTGTGGGCAGCGAGCAGACTGGTGTCAGCTCAATGGCTGTCCTGCCACAGTCCCGTCCAACATAAGCAACAGGCTCCCCAACAGTAGGGGCCTATGAGGCAGCCACCAAGGAACCCAAGGATGCCTGGGTAGTGATAACACTAGCTGAGGAAGGGGGTTGGGGGGTCACTCTCTGCTTGCGACCAACCAGACCTCTGGACACAAGGACTGTCACCTGCTCAGAGCACACAACCCCTTGCCATGACCTGGGCTCCAGTGCTCTGCCTAGGGCCATGCTCTAGCTGGCTGCCAGGGGTATCTCTGTGCACCCAATCAGGGTTCAACTGATATCTAGTTTAAAGCGAAGCCTCTCCAGGGACCTTACTGTCCAGAACTGTACCCAGAACATGGTATGTCTCAAAGGCATTGCCTGACCCTGAGTAGCCAGCAGGGATACACTAAGAAAAGCTGTTGGTATTTTCATCGCCCAGCACCATGTGCCTATGCCAGAAATCTGCAAACCCCCTTTACTTTCTAACTGCCATCTCCAATTCCCCAAGTTCACATCTCTGCCACAACTCCCACTGAAACTGTGGCAATTCCTCTCGCTGGGCCTCTGTCTCCAGTTCCCACTCCTACCCCCACACCCTTACCAGCATCCCAAGTCACAGGACTGCCAGTGAGCGTGGGAAGAAACCTGGGCCATATCCCTGCCTGCCTCGAGGTCCTTGATCCTCACTTCTCACCAGGAGGGCAGGCAGCCTGTCCTGGACCCCACTGAGGCTGCTCCTATGCCTGCCCGCACACTGTCCCCAGGGTCCCGGGGATGGTGACCTGCTGCCTCGCACATTGCCTGACCATCCCATCAGGACTGCTAGGCCCTCCCACCCTGCTCCCCACCCAGGTACCCCTGTTGTCTGCTGCATAGAAACCCTGTAGCCACCTCACCCATGTCTGTGGCACCTCCTGGAGAGATCCATTCTTATGTACCAGTCCCACTATACTCTGAACACCCTATGAGTAGAGACAATGGCTGTTCATCTTTGTGGGCATCAGGCAAGCATCACTGGCAGACAAAACTAGTAGCTCTCTTTAGCACAAGGAGTGGAACCGCCATGCATTTTGATGAGACATGATGTGCAGAATGGAGAATCAGCGTGGCAGCCATGGGAGCAAACCAGGCCTCAAACAGGTGTGTACCGGCAGCGAAGACCAGGGTGCCCAGGGAAGGTGTGTGCTGGGGCAGGCAGCTGGGCCTGGCAGGAAGCAGAGAGGGGAAGAAGGGCCTGGGCTCAAATTCCAAAGTGGCCACTCACCAACTCTGGGTCCTGGGAGAGGCACTCCCTCCCCCAAATCATGGCCCCTTCATAAAGGAGGACTCTGAGGGACTGGCCAGGATGACGGTTCACAGAGAGAACCAGGCAGTGAGGACAGAGCCAGCGTTGGCTGGGTCTACAGGTCTACTGTCCAGCAGGAGCTTGTGGTTCCTCACCTCCTTCCTGTGCCCAAATTGGAAAACTCTATCAACAGAAGTCCAGTCTCAGTCTTTATAATCTGAATGAGACTAGGATAAACCAAAAACCTGGCAAACTGAGTATCTTAGGGAAGGAACACAGGGCATCAAATGCAAAGCCTGCTAAGGTCAGCAAGGCCCGCGGCAAGCTGCCCAGTCTGCCCTCACCCACCTGGCAGTGCCTCCCCGTCCTCCCTTTGCACACAAGGTGGGGACAGTGCTGACCTCACGCTGGGCTCTGAGGTTAATTATCAGTTAATATTATAAGGCACTGGACACACAGGAAATGTGAGGGATGCATTAAAGAAATAAGTCAGGTAACAGCCTGCTGAACTGTGCAGTAGGACAGCATCCCTAAACACCTCTGCCACGCATTGAGGTTACTGTCACCCCCTCCGCAGCAGATGATGGAGTGGTGAGCATGAGCAGCTTCCTCAGGCAGAGCCACCCTTCCACTGGAGCTCTGAGTCCCCTGCAGTGTACCCTGAGGCCAGCTCCACAACCCCCAGGAAGGGCGTTCACACAAACGTGGAGGAGGCCTGAGCTGGCCTCCCCGCTCCCACTCCTGCTCCATGCCCTGACTCTTCCTTCCAAAAACACCCTGGTTCCCACTGAGGATCCTTTCTCCTCTCAGTGAGGCCTCTCCCCCGCCCCACCCTCTTCACCACTGTATCCCCACCACACTGCCAGGCCCCTTCCCTGGTCTAACTGCTTTCCCTTTGCTGAATGAAGGCATGAATTCCCAGGACAGCCAACTCCTCCATCCTCCTGCTGGTGTCCTGAAGAAGGGGAGCTACTTTCCTCCCTGGGTCACAGACTCACCCTTCTGACCTCAGGGGGACAAGGATGATACCTCCCAGCTATTTATGGGACAGATTTATGTTCTGCTCAAAGGAAACTTCTGTGGGTTTTTTCTAATTTTGAGAGGCATGACACCCACTGATTAAGTGAACTCTCATGGGGCAGAAGGAATTTTCAGCGGCTCCACTTTGCCCCACCCAAGAAGCCTCCTGGTAAGTTGCTGCCTGTGTGTGCAGTCTGTTTGCCCACATGGGACAGGAGTCCACAGCTTGTACGTGGGGCCCTTTACCCTGTGTGTTTACAAACCTAAACCATAGAGGACCAGAAGACAACAGAAGGAGAGTTATACAGTCTCAGGATGAAAAATGTTTCCTAAGCATGTCACCAGAAACAGACACCATACAGGAAGAAATATTGAAGATTTGGGCAGGGCGCAGTGGCTCACACCTGTAATCCCAGCCCTCTGGGAGGCCAAGGCAGGTGGATCTTTTGAGGTCAGGAGTTCGAAACCAGCCTGGGCAACATGGCAAAACCCTCTCTCTACTAAAAATACAAAAATTAGCCGTGCATGGAGTCTCGCTTTGTCACCCAGGCTGGAGGGCAGTGATGCGATCTTGACTCACTGCAACCTCCACCTCCTGGGTTCAAGCGATTCTCCTTCCTCAGCCTCTTGAGAATCTGGGATTACAGGCATGTGCCACCACACCGGGCTAATTTTTTTATTTTTAGTAGAGATGGAGTTTCACCATGTTTGCCAGGCTGGTCCCAAACACTTGACCTCAGTTGATTCGCCCGCCTCGGCCTTCCAAAGTAATAGGATTACAGGCATGAGCCACTGCGCCCAGCCTGGATTCTTCATGGAAATTGATAAGGTGTTTCTAAAATTCATACGGAATTTCAAAGAACCAAGAATAGCCAAAACAATGTTGAAAAAGAACAACAAGTTTGAGAACTCACATTTTCTGATTTCAAAGCTTGCTACAAAGCTATACTAATCAAGACAGCATTTACTGGCAAGGGGATAGACATACAGATCCATAAAATAGAACTCATAGTCCATACATTTATGGCCCATTGATGTTAGACAAGGGTTAAAACATTTTAATGGGAAAGAGTAGCTTTTTCAACAAATGGTGTGGGTACATTTGTGTACTCACACGCAAAAAAATGAAGCTGTATTCTTAAACCACAACATATACAAGAGATAACATTGATTTTAAAAATTCAAATGTAAGAGTTAAAACTGTAAAATTCTCAAACAGAGGAATAAATCTTTGTAACCTTGAGTTAGGCAGTGATTTCTTAAGCTCTAACAAAAGCATAAGCAGCAGGAAAAAAGGTGATATTTCATTTCATCAAAATTAAAAACCTTTGTAAATCAAAAGACACTAACAAAAAATTGACAATCCATAAAACTGGAAAAAACTTTGCAAATTACTTACTTGATAAAGGATTTGTATCTAGAATATAAAAACTATTCCAACTGAATAATAAAATCACAAACTCATTTAAAAATATGCAAAGGGTCAGATGTGGTGGCTTACACCTGTAATCCCAGCACTCTGGGATGTCAACCCAGTTAAGACTGTTTGAACTCAGGATTTCCAGACCAGCCTGGGCAACATGGTGAAACTCTTTCTACAAAAAAAATGAGCCAGGAATGGTGGCCTGTGCTTTTAGTCCCAGCTAT
>NW_022310170.1:0-1493 GCF_002776525.5 Piliocolobus tephrosceles
CTTATCTTTCTTATCTTTGCTTTCTCACTAATTTTGGTGTCATTAATTTCCTCATATTTCATATTACATCTAAACCCTGGACACTACACCCAACACTCCCTGACTTATCCACTTGGATGTCAGTTAGGAATCTCAAAATTAATATATCTATATGGCACTGTTGGTACTCCCCAAACTTGCTCTTCCCCATTCTGTTTAATGGCAATTCCCATTTTATAGTTTCTCTGCTCAATATACTTGGTGTCCCCTTTTAATTCTCCCTGTCTCTGTAGCTCTTTCACTCTTTCTGTATCTGATTCTCTCCCCCCTCTCCTCTCTCTTGCTCACTGTCACTCTTGCTCTCTCTCCCTGTTTCACACACACACAAACACACACAGACACACACACTTATTTTCAGATCTGATGTGTATGGATTCCTGCAAGCTTTACCTTTAAAGTGTAGTAATTCCAGATGTTGTTTCCAAATTCACCTTCCCACCGCCACCACTTGGTAACTATCGTGCTTCCCTCACAAGGCCAAGACTCCTGCACAGATTTCTTGAGGAAACAATGAGAACTACTATACATTCTTATTTCAAGGACCCTTAAAATTATAGGATCGCCATATTTGATACTAATTTAAGCTTCTGTCATTGCCCTTTTTTCAATCCAGTCTCCACACAGCGACCACAGCATGCAAGTAGAAGTCTCAGCCGTATCTCCACACTCCTGCTTTAATGTCCCTACTCCATTGCTTCTTTTCTTCTTCATAACAGTTTAAGTTTAATGAAGCTAGGCAACTGTATATATTTTTCCATGAGCTGGAGATCACTTGGTGTAAGGTAAGTGATCAGTATTTTCAAATAACAGAATCCATGAATAACAGCTTTGTTTCTTTGAGAGTACATTGACTTTTAAAAATCAAGAAAACAGATTGGTCAAGAGAATTCTGCTTGTTTTGATTTGTTATCACTTGATTAGTTTAGCTGTGTTAGTATAAATGTCAGTGTGGAAAGCTGTAAGCAGTTCCTAAACTTTAAAACGAAAGGCATGAAATTTAAATATCTGCTCCTTTTATTCGAGCAACCAAAAAACGCAATTTTTAAAATATATTTTATATACGTATAAAATCTAAATTAATTTTTCTCTCTTTATCCCTGAATACTTTTTAAAGTTATTCATGTCCTTCAATAACATTTTAAAATACATTTTCAACTTCATTAAGAATATCTTTGTGTTCCACTGAATAGCTTGCCAAATAATAAAACATTAGCAGTATAATTTCCTCACAAACATTATTTAATTTGTTTGATTAAACATAGATTTTCTACTGTCAACTCATAATTTCATTCAAGTATAATATATTCTACTTGACCTTTGTGGGGTTTTCATATCATGTATTTGTCATTGAAATTGGTTTTTGATATTTGAACCGCAAGTTTATAATTGTATTGTTGGTTACACTGATCTGTAGAATCCTTTGTTTTGATTCTGTGGTTTATTCATTAGAGAGT
>NW_022310171.1:0-3257 GCF_002776525.5 Piliocolobus tephrosceles
TGAACCCAGGAGGCGGAGCTTGCAGTGAGCCGAGATCGCACCAATGCACTCCAGCCTGGGCAACAGAGGGAGACTCCATCTCAAAAAAAAAAAATAAACAGATGCTGGAGAGGTTGCAGAGAAAAGGGAACACTTATATGCTGTTGGTGGGAGTGTAAATTAGTTCAACCACTGTGGGAAGCAATATGGCAATTCTTCAAAGAGCTAAAAGCAGAACTACCATTTGATACAGCAATTTCATTACTGGGTATATAACCAGAGGAATATAAAGCATTCTGCCATAAAGACACACGCACATGAATGTTTATTGCAGCATTGTTTGTAATACCAAAGACATGGAACCAACATAAATGCTCATAAATGGCAGACTGGATAAATAAAATGTAGTACATGTACACCATACTATGCAGCCATAAAAAAGAAAAAGATCATATCTTTTGCAGGAACATAGATGGACCTGCAGGCTATTCTTAGCAAACTAATGCAGGAACAGAAAACCAAATACTGCATGTTCTCACTTATACGTGGGAGCTAAATAATAAGAACTTATGGACACAAAGAAGGAAACAACAGACACTGGGGTCTATTTGACGGGGGAGGGTGGGAGGAGGGTGAGCAGCAGAAGAGGTAACTGTTGGGTACTGGGCTTAATACCTGGGTGATGAAATAATCTGTACAAAAAAAAACCCATGGCTGGGCATGGTGGCTCACGCCTGTAATCCTAGCACTTTGGGAGGCCGAGGTGGGGTGGGAGGATCACTTGAGGTCAGGAGTTTAAGACCATGCTGGCCAACATGGTGAAACCCTGTCTCTACTAAAAATACAAAAATTAGCTGGGTGTGGTGATGCATGCCTATAATCCCAGCTACTCAGGAGGCTGAGGCTGAAGAATTGCTTGAACCCAGGAGGTGGAGGTTGCATTGAGCTGAAATCGTGCCACTGCACTCCAGCCTGGTGCCAAAGCAAGACTTCGTCTCAAAAAATAAATAAATAAATAAATAATAAAAATTAAAAAAAGAAAATAAATGGTTATAGCTTGGCTGCTTATTAATCAAAGTGACAATGAAATCATTTAAACATGACAGAAGGTAACACAATTGCAGGAAAACATAGCGGTTTCAGGGTGATGTCTTAGTCCATTTCCTGCTGCTATAACAGAATAGTGCAGATTAGGTAATTTATAAAGAAATTTATTTATTTGGCTTATGGTTCGGGAAGTGAGAACTCCAAGATCTGGGGCCACATCTGATCAGGGACTTCTTGCCATGTCATAACATGGCAGAAGGCATCACGTGGCAAAGAAGCATAAGAGACACACACAGAGAAAAAGGCAGCTGAACTTCCACAATAACCCAAACCCACAATAATGGCAGTAATCTGCTCATGAGCATAAACCATCATGACATAATTACCTCTTGAAGGTCCTGTCCCCTAATATTGTCATGATGATAATTTAATTTCCACATGAGTTTTGGAGGGGACATTGAAACCACAGCAGAGAAACTAAAAAATATAATAATAATAAATAAGACAGCACAAAGCACAGAGCATGATTTTGGAGAGATGCCAAATCTCATTACGCTTTTTTTTTTTTTTTTTTTTTTTTTTTTTTAGCAATAGAAATCTATCCTACAATTCACATGGGGAAGATAAAGAGAAGTTGACTAGTGGATATAAATTGACGGTTTGATAGAAAAAAATAAAGCCTAGTGTCAGATCAGTAGGGTCACTATAGTTTACAGTAGTCAACTGTACATTTAAAAATAACTAGAAGAGAAGAATTTAAATGTTTCTAGCATAAAGAAATAACAAATATTTAAGGTGATAAATATTTTAAGCACACTGATTTGATCTTTACAAATTAAATGAATGTATTAAATTACCACATGTAACTTGAAAATATGTACATTTATCATGTATCAGTTGAAAAAATTTACATGCAATGTCAAGGAACCCTGAGTAGCCAAAGCAATCTTAAAAAAGAAGAAACTTGCTGGGCACGGTGGCTTATGCCTATAATCCCAGCACTTTGGGAGGCTGAGGCAGGTGGATCACGAGGTCAAGAGATCGAGACCATCCTGGCGAACATGGTGAAACCCAGTCTCTACTAAAAATACAAAAATTAGCTGGGCATAGTGGTGTGCGCCTGTAATCCCAGCTACTCAGGAGGCTGAAGCAGGAGAATTGCCTGAATCTGGGAGGCAGAGGTTGCAGTGAGCCAAGATCATGCCACTGTACTCCAGCCTAGCAACAGAGTGAGCCTCCATCTCAAAAAATAAATAAATAAATAAATAAAAATAAAAAGAAGAAGAAATTTGAAGGTCTCATACTTCCTGATTTTAAAACTTACTATAAAGCTATAATAATCAAAACAGTGTGGTGCAGGTTGAGTATCACTTATTTAAAATGCTTGAGACCAGAAGTGTTTCAGACTTCATATTTTTTCATATTTGGGAATATTTGCATTGTACTTACCGGTTGAGCATCCCTACCCCAAATCCATACCTGTAGTCCCAGCTACTCGGGAGGCTGGGGCAGGATAATCACTTGAAACCAGAAGGCGGAGGTTGCAGCGAGCTGAGATGGCGCCACTGCACTCAAGTCTGGGCAACAGAGTGAGACTCTGTCTCACAAAAACAAAAACAAACAGAAAAACCAAACAAATAAAACAAATGATAATGGAAATACAACATGTCAAAATTTGTGGAATACAGCGAAAGCAGTACTAAGATGGAAGTTTATAGCTATAATCACTTATATCAAAAAGAAGAAAAACTTCAAAGAAACAACCTAGTGATGCATCTTAAAGAACTAGAAAAGCAAGACCAAATCAAATCCAAAACTAGTAGAAGAAAAAATAATAATAAAGATCAGAGCAGAAATAAATGAAATTGAAACAATCAAATACAAAGATTAATTTAAAAGTTGGTTTTTTTAAAAATGATAAACAAAATTGACAAATCTTTGATCAGACTAAGATAAAAATGAGAAGACCTGAATAAATAAATTAGAGATGAAGAAAGAGACATTACAACTGATACTACAGAAATTCAAAGGACCATTAGTGGCTACTATGAGCCACTATATGCTAATAAATTGGAAAATGTAGAAGAAATTGATAAATTCCTAGACACATGAATCCTATCAAGATTGAACCATGAAGAAATCCAAAACTATAAAACACTGATGCAAGACAATGAAAATGACACCAAAAAAAAAAAAAAAAGGAAAGATATTCCATGTTCATGGATTGGAAG
>NW_022310175.1:0-1933 GCF_002776525.5 Piliocolobus tephrosceles
AAAAAAGCTTTCTAAGAAACTGCATTGTGATGACTGAATTCACCTCATAGAGTTACACTGTTTTTTTTCATTGAGCAGTTTGCTAAGGTTCTTTTCTTGGAATCTGCAATGGAATATTTCTAATTCTATTGAAGCTTATGGTGATAAAGGAAATGTCATATGAAAACTAGAAAGAAGCTTTCTGAGAAACTGCTTTCTGATATGTTAATTCATCTCACAGAGTTATATGATTCTTTACATGGATTAGCTTTGTAGCACAATTTTTGGGGAATCTTAGAAAGAATATTTTGGATCGCATTGAAGCCTAAGCTGACAAATGAAATATTCTCAGATAAGAACTAGAAACAGGTTTCTGAGAAAGTTCTTTCTGATGTGTGAATTCATCTCACAGAGTTACACCTTTCTTTTCATGAAGCAGTTTGTTAACACTGTTTTCGTGGAATCTGCAAAGGGATATTGGGAGCACATTGAGGACAATAGTGAACAAAAAATCCTCAGATTAAAAACTGAAAAGAAGCTTTCTGAGAAACTACTTTGTGATGTGTGAATTCATTTCACAGAGCTATGCCATTCCTTTCATTGTGCAGTTTGCTAATACTTTTTTCATGGAATCTGCAGTAGGATATTTGGGAGCGCATTGAAGCCTCTCATGACAAAGGAAATATCCTCAGATACAAATGAAAAAGAACGCTTCTTAGAAACTACTTTGTGATGTGTGATCTCATCTAACAGAGTTGCACTGTTCTTTTCTTTGAGCAGCTTGCTAACACTGTTTTCTTGGAATCTGCAGTGGGATCATTTGGAGCACGTTGTAGCTTATGGTGGCAAAGGAACTATACTCAGACAAAAAGGAGAAGGAAGCTTTGTGAGAAACTGCTTTGAGTTTTGTGAATTCATTTCACAGAGTTACACAGTTATTTTCATGGAGAAGTTTGGTAGCATTGTTTATTTGGAATCTGAGGAGGTATATTTTGGATCGCATAGAAGCCTATGGTGACAGAGGAAATACCCTCAGAAAAAAACTAGAAAGAAACTTTCTGAGAAAGTTCTTTGTGATGTGTGAATTCATCTCACAGAGTTACACCTTTCTTTTCATGGAGAAGTGTGCTAACAGTGTTTTCTTGGAATCTGAAAAGGGATTTTTGGGAGTGTTTTGAGGCCTACAGTGATAAAGGTAATATCGTCAGATAAAAAGTAGAAAGAAGCTTTCTGAGAAACTGCTTTGTGATTTGTGAATTCATCTCACAGAGTGACACTGTTCTTTTCATTAAGCAGCTTGCTAACACTGCTTTCTTGGAAACTGGAATGGTATATTTCGGAGTGCATTGAAGATTACAGTGAAAAAGGAAATATCCTCATATAAAAACAAGAAGTAAGCTTTCTTAGAAACAACTTTGTGATGTCTTAATTCATCTCACAGAGCTACACGATTATTTTCGTGGATCAGTCTGTTAGCAATGTTTTTGGGGAATCTGAGAAAGAATATTTTGGATCACATTGAAGCCTATGTTGACAAAGTAAATATAATCATATAAAAACCGGAAAGAAGAATTATGAGAAACTGCTTTGTGATGTGTTAATTCATCTCGCTGAGTTACAGCTGTTTTTTCATGGAGTAGATTGCTAACTGTTATTGTGGAATCTGCATAGGGATATTGGGGAGTGCATTGAGGCCTATAGTGAAAAAGAAAATATCCTGAGATAAAAACTAGAAAGAAGCATTTGGAGAAACTGTTTGTGATGCGACTTCATCTCACAGAGATACAATGTTCTTTTCATTGAGCAGTTTGATAACACTGTTTTCGTGGAATCTGAAATAGGGTATTTGGGAGAGCATTGAAGCCTAGGGTGACAAACGAAATATCCACAGATAAAAACCATAAAGGCACTTTCTGAGAAACTTTTTTATGTTTAGTGAATTCATTTCACAGAT
>NW_022310177.1:0-1065 GCF_002776525.5 Piliocolobus tephrosceles
AAACAAGAAATGGGGAAAGGATTCCCTATTTAATAAATGGTGCTGGGAAAATTGGCTAGCCATAAGTAGAAAGCTGAAACTGGATCCTTTCCTTACTCCTTATACGAAGATTAATTCAAGATGGATTAGAGACTTAAATGTTAGACCTAATACCATAAAAACCCTAGAAGAAAATCTAGGTAGTACCATTCAGGACATAGGCATGGGCAAGGACTTCATGTCTAAAACACCAAAAGCAACGGCAGCAAAAGCCAAAATTGACAAATGGGATCTCATTAAACTAAAGAGCTTCTGCACAGCAAAAGAAACTACCATCAGAGTGAACAGGCAACCTACACAATGGGAGAAAATTTTTGCAATCTACTCATCTGACAAAGGGCTCATTTCCAGAATCTACAAAGAACTCAAACAAATATACAAGAAAAAAACAAACAACCCCATCCAAAAGTGGGCAAAGGATATGAACAGACATTTCTCAAAAGAAGACATTCATACAGCCAACAGACAAATGAAAAATGCTCATCATCACTCGCGATCAGAGAAATGCAAATCAAAACCTCAATGAGATACCATCTCACACCAGTTAGAATGGCAATCATTACAAAGTCAGGAAACAACAGGTGTTGGAGAGGATGTGGAGAAATAGGAACTCTTTTACACTGTTGGTGGGATTGTAAACTAGTTCAACCATTATGGAAAACAGTATGGCAATTCCTCAAGGATCTAGAACTAGATGTACCATATGACCCAGCCATCCCACTACTGGGTATATACCCAAAGGATTATAAATTATTCTACTACAAAAACACATGCACACGTATGTTTATTGCGGCACTATTCACAATAGCAAAGACTTGGAATCAACCCAAATGTCCATCAGTGACAGACTGGATTAAGAAAATGTGGCACATATACACCATGGAATACTATGCAGCCATAAAAAACGATGAGTTTGCATCCTTTGTAGGGACATGGATGCAGCTGGAAACGATCATTCTTAGCAAACTATCACAAGAATAGAAAACCAAACACCGCATGTTCTCACTCATAGGTGGGAACTGAACA
>NW_022310178.1:0-420 GCF_002776525.5 Piliocolobus tephrosceles
GGGCCTGGTTAAAGGGAGGCTGAGACCTGCTGGGCCATATTCCTAGGTGGCTAGGCATTCTTAGTCACAGGATGAGATAGGAGGTCAGCACAAGATACAGCTCATAAAGACCTTGCTGATAATGCAGGTTGCAGTAAAGTCGGCCAAAGCCCACCAAGCCCAAGATGGCCACGAAAGTGACCTGTGATTGTCCTCACGGCTCATTATGTGCCAATTAGAATGCATTACTTGCTACAAAACACTCCCACCAGCGCCCCGACAGTTTACAGATACCATGGCAACATCTGGAGGTTGCGCTACATGGTCTCACGAGGGAGGGCACAAACTCTCAGTTCTGGGAATTGCCCACCCCTTTCCTGGAACACTCATGAACAGTCCAACCCTTGTTTACCGTATGATCAAGAAATAACCATGAAAATG
>NW_022310178.1:520-1358 GCF_002776525.5 Piliocolobus tephrosceles
TGGCTCACTGCAACCTCTGCCTCCTGGGTTCAAGCGGTTCTCCTGCCTCAACCTTCCTAGTAGCTGGGATTACAGGCACCTGCCACCACTCCCAGTTAATTTTTTGTATTTCAGTGAAGACAGGGTTTTGCCCTGTTGGACCAGGCTGGCCTCGAACTTCTCACCTCAGGTGATCCACCCGCCTCGGCATCCAAAAGTTATAGGATTACAGGACTGAGCCACTGAGCCCAGCCAGAGTAGCCATTCTTTTATTCCTTTTCTTTCCTAATAAACTCGTTTTCAGTTTATGGACTTGCCCCGAATTCTTTCTTCTATGAGATCCAAGAAACCTCTCTTGGGGTCTGGATCAGGACCCCTTTCCAGTAACAAACTTGCTTAACCTCTCAGACCCTTCATCTCTTCATCTGTAACCAAAGACAAAGCCTCCCCTGAGGTTCCAAAAGGGAGTAGAGAACGCATGGGAAACGAGGGGCACAGAGTTGGTGTGCAGAACCAATATCACAGACTGGGTGTCAAGCCACTGTCATATTGGAAGTAATATCACGCTCTCCCCCACAAGTTATGAGGAACAATATCACAGGGAGGTGTGTACCTTCTCCGGTAGTGGGAGTAGTATCATCATCTCTTCCTTTAGATGACAGCAACAATATTACAGAGTGGGTGTACAACCCGTGTTTTTGGAAACAATGTCATTCTCTCTTCTCCTAGGTTTTAAGATTCATATCACAGGCGGGGTGTACACCCCTTGTTATATTGGATGCAATCTCATCTTCTTTCAACTTGTATCTTTAGAACAATATCCCATGGGGGCTGTCCATCCCTTCAATATTGGTAGTAA
>NW_022310178.1:1458-1991 GCF_002776525.5 Piliocolobus tephrosceles
CTTCTAGGTTTTAAGATTCATATCACAGGCGGGGTGTACACCCCTTGTTATATTGGATGGAATCTCATCTTCTTTCAACTTGTATCTTTGGAACAATATCCCATGGGGGCTGTCCATCCCTTCAATATTGGTAGTAATACCATCTTCTCCTTTCCTGTATATAAGAAACAATATCACAGGAGGGGTGTACACCCCCCTTCTCTATTGAGGGCGACATCCTCTCCGTTCTTGGATATTAGGAACAATATCACTAGGGAGTGTACACCTCCTGCAATATTGAGACTGATATCATCCTTTTGCACTCTGGATAGTAGCAATCATATCACAGAGGAGATGTACACCCACTGCAAAATAGGAAGAAATATCATCCGCTCGACCTTTGGATGTTAGGGACAGTATCACGGGGGAGGTCTACACGCCCTGCAACATTGGGAGTCATATCATCCTCTCCCACCCAGGATATAAGAAACAAGACGACCGAGGGGATGTACACTCACTGCGACAGGTTCAATAATGTTATCCTCTAACCCCTA
>NW_022310179.1:0-2900 GCF_002776525.5 Piliocolobus tephrosceles
GGGCAGAGGTGAGTAACTTTTTCTCCTGGAAGCTGCAGGAGTGGGCAGAAAAGTGAGACCCTGTCTCTAAAAGTAAAGTTGTAAGCCGGGATTGATGTTACCACTACCATGAAATATGTTGGGTCAAAGAATGTCGATGACCAATAGACAAGTTTTGTGTCCCAGTGGAATGAGGAAGTTAGAAAGTTGAAAGAGCTGAAGAAAGAAGTCCATGAGCTACACTATGAGACTTGGGCTAGCCAGGAAAGGGAGCAGGAAGCAAAGAGAGCAACTGATACACTGAGAGAAGATTTGAAAAGTTCGAGTCTGGATGTCTTAGATGAGATACATGCATAAAAAAGGAAGGAAGGAGGAAAAGGAAAAGAAAAAGATGAAGGAAGGGAGAGAGAGGGAAAGAAAAAGAAAGAAAAAAGCAAAAAAGAAAGAAAGAGTGTAGATGTCTTGATCAGTCCCTAAATAGAAAGAACAAGAGAAAAGGAACTAAAAGAGGAAGCCATGGCCAAGAGTGGAGCATTACAATATAAGACTTCTAGTATGGAGCAGCACAGTTAGGGGTATGGACAAGTGTTAAGTCTTGGAGTAGAAAGCAAAGACCTCTGTTGACTGGAACGTGGCCACACCATAACCTGGTGGGATCTCAGGTATAGGATAGTTTGCCTGTAGATAGTCAATAATGTGGGAGAAGGGCCTAGAGATCTATTGATGACAGAAACGGAGAAATGGAATGTAGAGTATCGGCTTTTGAGGAAGAAGGGTTTGGAGAAACAGGAGAGCAGTCATTGAGTATGTGAGGAGCTAGGAGAACATGGAAACCTTTCGTCTCCTACAGCAGTCTCTATTTGAAAAGCTATCAGGGAGATAGTTGATTCAGAAAACAGTTTTGCTTAGCTAAGATAAGGATGCAATTACACAAAAAAGACCAAGAGAATGTTTTACAGTGGAAAGGAGATTACAGGGACACCAGAGGAACCTAGAAATGTTCAACAGTGGTGCCATGAGTTCATAGAAAATAGAAAGCAAGTGGCCGGGGCATGGTGGTTCATGCCTGTAATCCCAAGACTTTGGGAGGCTGAGGCGGGCGGATCACAGGGACAGGAGATCGAAACAATCCTGGCTAACATGGTGAAACCCTGACTCTGATAAAAATACAAAAAAAAAAAAAGGAAAAAAAGCCGGGCATGCTGGTGGGCGCCTGTAGTCCTGGATCCAGAATTGGTGGGTTCTTGGTCTCGCTGACTTCAATAATGAAGCTGCAGACCCTCACAGTGAGTGTTACAGTTCTTAAAGATGGTGTGTCCGGAGTTTGTGCCTTCCGATGTTTGGACGTGTTCGGAGTTTCTTCCTTCTGGTGGGTTCACGGTCTCGCTGGCTTCAGGAGTGAAGCTAAGCTGCAGACCTTTGTGGTGACTGTTACAGCTCTTAAGGTGGCACATGTGGAGTTGTTCATTCCTCCTGGTGGGTTTGTGGTCTCACTGGCCTCAGGAGTGAAGCTGCAGACCTTCAAGGTGAGTGTTACAGCTCATAGTGGACCCAGAATGAGCAGCAGCAGGATTATGAAGAGCAAAATAAAAAAGCTCCCACACTGGCAGAGTACCTGAGATGCTTGCCACTGCTGGCGCTGGCAGCCTGTTTTTATTCCTGTATCTGGCCCCACCCACATCCTGCAGATTAGTCTATTTTACAAAGAGCTGATTGGACCATTTTGGCAGAGTGCTGATTGGTGCGTTTACAATCCTTTAGCTAGACACACAGTGCTAGACAGAAATGTTCTCCCGCACCGACTGGTGTATTTACAAACCTTGCGCTAGACAGAGTACTGATTAGTGTATTTACAAACCCTGAGCTAGACACAGAGTGCTAAGAGTGCTAGACAGAAAAGTTCTCCAAGTCCCCCTAGGTTAGCTAGATACAGAGTACTGATTGATGTATTTACAAACCTTGAGCTAGACACAGAGTACTGATTGGTGCATTTACAATCCCTCAGCTAGACATAAAGGTTCTCCAAGTCCCCACTAGACTCAGGAGCCCAGCTGGCTTCACCTAGTGGATCCAGCACTGGGGCTGCAAGCTGAGTGGCCTGCCAGTCCCGCCGTGCGCCTGCACTCCTCAGCCCTTGGGTGGCCCATGGGACCAAGCGCCACGGAGCAGCGGGCAGCGCTCGTCTGCGAGGCTTGGGTCCCGCAGAAGCCCACGGAGGGGTGCGGGGAGGCTCAGGCATGGCAGGTTGCAGGTCCCAAGCCCCTGCCCCGTCGGAGGCAGCTGAGGCCCGGCTAGAATTCAAGGGCAGCGCCGGCGGTCCGGCACTGCGGGGACCTGGCACACCCTCTGCAGCTGTTCGCCCAGGTGCTAAGCCCCTCACTGCGGGACCTAGTGCGGGGACCGCGGAGCCCACGCCCACAGGGAACTCGCGCTGGGCCGCCAGCGCTGAGCGCAGCCCTGGTTCCTGTCGGCGCCTCTCCCTCCACAACTCCCGGCAAGCAGAGGGAGACGCTCCGGCCTCGGCCAGCCCAGAGAGTGGCTCCCACAGTGCAGTGGCAGGCTGAAGGGCTCCTCAAGCGCCACCAGAGTGGACGCCGAGGCCGAGGAGGCGCAGAGAGCGAGGGCTGCTAGCAGTTTGTCACCTCTCAGTCCCAGCTACTCGGGAGGCTGAGGCAGGAGAATGGCGTGAACCCGAGAGGCGGAGGTTGCAGTGAGCTGAGATTGCGCCATTGCACTACAGCCTGAGGGACAAAGTGAGGCTCTGTCTCAAAAAAAAAAAAAGAAAGAAAAGAAAAGAAAATAGGAAGCACGCTGAGAATGTGCGTTTAGAGGTGGTGTACATTTTCAGCATTATAAATGAATTGAGATGAGTAGCAATAGTTTTTTTGGTCCATAGATTTTTGGTATCTTAACTAGTTTTG
>NW_022310180.1:0-2893 GCF_002776525.5 Piliocolobus tephrosceles
AAATATTGGAAAGTTGCAAAACTCATAGTAGTGGTTGTGACAGGCTCATTTCATTTTTGAGAAAAATGTCTGCCAAATGCCCATGTCTGAATAACTATAATTGACATGTCAGTTGTTCTTTCAAGAAAAAATGGTATCGCATTAGAAAAATGGCTGGTTCAGTTTGCCACCTGAACAAGGGCACAAGTATTTTACTCTTCAGACAATAAGTGTACGTTCATATGAAGCAGAAGTACTGTATGTTTCCCATTTTGTCACACAAAATATTAAGACATTAAAATCTCAAAGGTTGAGATTTTATAAAATTAGTAACTTTTGCTGCATCCACATTGTTAAGTGAAATTATCTTTTCATTTTTAAACAATGAGTATGTGGAGATGAAGAATAGAACAGTTTTGTATCACTGCTTTCAATTGTCTAAGGCACCTTTACCCACTATTGCTTTGTGGCATCACTGCAAGTATCAATAGAATGAAAAAGGCAAATAATGTATTAGAATATTATTTAAATAGTTTGACATTACGGATTCTCTAAAAGTATCTCAGAGCCACTCATAGGTCGTGACCCATAATTTGAGCATTCTGCACCCTTTCTTGAGCCTTTCTTAAACCATATGTTTAATGGTCTACCAGACGTCCTGTAGGTACTCTTATTTCAATAATCTTAACTGATTCTTCGTCACATTTCCTCCTTTTCCCCAAACTCTTCTTTCATTTCCTATCTCAGACACCATCATTTTCCATGTCATTCAAGTCAGGAACCCAGGAATCACTATTGTTTTTTCCTTTCTCTATAATCCCTTGCATCTAATTAGTCACTCAGTACAACCTCTTACATATTTTCATTTCTTTCTAACAAAGATTTGGTTATTAAAAGCCTGCAGCATAAACAAACAAACTTCCCTATAACTCATTTCCTTTCTTAGTCTCCTCCTCCCATTCATTCCCCATTGTCCTACTATACAGGTAGCTTTTGAAGAAGCAAATCTAGATGATGCAATATTCAGAGACGAAGGCTATGTTTCACACAGCCAGGGTCTCAGTTCCTACTTTCGCCCTTTTCCAGATGAGTAACCCTAGCAAATTAATCAGGCTCTGTGTTAGTTTGCCTTAAAAAAAAAAAAAAAAAAAAAGTAAAAGTATTTATCTCACATTGTTATAAAAATAGAATGAGACATTCATATACAGTATCATCTAGATGAATCTGTAGCGTATTAATACAATCCTGAAATCTAGTACACAATTAATAGATATTAATTATTTTATCAATTCACTTCTTAAAATTCTCCCATTTCTACTGTATATTTGACATGTCTTTCTCACTCCTAGAATATGATCTCCTTAATTTTAACTCATATTCACTTATTTCAATATCTGAAATATAGTTGATGTTTAATAATGATTATCAGTAACTAATGAGAATTTTTCTCTAAATTATTTACAAATGTAGACTGACTTAGTTTTAGCACTATTTGGATTTTTCAGTCATATTTCTCAATTTTAAAAAATCCTACCTAATTACCAGATTAAAATACATTATAATATTTTAACACATGTAAACTAAATTGTATAACAAGGTTACCCTGCTAACATTTTGTCTCTAGGTTGGCAAAATTCTAAGCCCACTTTTTAAAACACATTCTTCTAAGGACTCGTATAACAGTAAAAGTCTTAACCTTAACATAAGTAGGCTTTAGGAAGGATAGGGATGCTCTATAAAACTCATGAAAATATATGCAGTGCTTCATGAATGTTGTGGGGTGTGTGTGTGTGTGTGTATATGTGTGTGTGTGTATGTATGTATATAGGTATGTGTGTATATTTCTCCCAAATACGTATGTATGTATTTGGGAAAAATATATATTTATGTATGTATGTTTTTGGGAAAAATATCTATTGCTTTCTGTGGATTCTCATAAGAAATCTTCGATCAAGACAGGGTCAATGACCACTGTTATAGAAAATAGCAGAGAGGACCCAGTCCAGTGGCTCATGCCTATAATCCCAGGACTTTGGGAGGCTGAGGTGGGTTGATCACGAGGTCAAATGATCGAGACCATCCTGGCCAACATGGTGAAATCCCAACTCTACTAAAAATATAAAAATTAGCTGGGTGTGGTGGTGCATGCCTATAGTCCCAGCTACTCGGGAGGCTGAGGATCACGAGGTCAAGAGATCGAGACCATCCTGGACAACATGGTTAAACCCTGTCTCTACTGAAAATACAAAAATTAGTTGGGCATGGTGGCGCATGCCTGCAGTCCCAGCTACTCGGGAAGCTGAGGCAGGAGAATCGCTTGAACCCACGAGGCGGAGGTTTGCAGTGAGCTGAGATCATGCCACTGCATTCCAGTCTGTGACAGAATGAGACTCTGTCTCAAAAAAAAAAAAAAAAAGACAAGAAAAGAGAATATAGTATACAGTGCTAGGAGTTGGCAGGGTCTATGACAGACTGGAGGAGATATATTTTATAGCACGGACATTTTTTGAACATGTCAAATCACACAATGACGGCAACTGCCTACCAGGTCTACATTTATATAAATGTTGAAAATAAATTATATGAAGTTCCCAACTCTGAACCTGAGTATCTGACCCCTGAACAAGAGCCAATAAATAACATCATTAAATCACACCGTCAATTTTACTACATGCTCCTTCCTGGTGCACACTGTGTTTGTTGTCAATATTGCTGGGGACTTAGAAAGAGCCTGTGATGATTATAACCTTGCAGTGTGAGAGTGTGTGTGTGTGTGTGTGTGTGTGTGTGTGTAGGCTCTTGGATTTTTTTGAGATGATCCCTTTTAAACCAATGAACAATTTTCTAAAACTTTTGTATGATACATGATATATAACCCAAAATAATATACCAGTTATACATATATTAATATATA
>NW_022310185.1:0-48019 GCF_002776525.5 Piliocolobus tephrosceles
CAGGATATCATCCAGGAGAACTTCCCCAACCTAGCAGGGCAGGCCAACATTCAAATTCAGGAAATACAGAGAACGCCACAAAGATACTCCTCCAGAAGAGCAACTCCAAGACACATAATTGCCAGATTCACCAAAGTTGAAATGAAGGAAAAAATCTTAAGGGCAGCCAGAGAGAAAGGTCGGGTTACCCACAAAGGGAAGCCCATCAGACTGACAGCAGATCTCTCGGCAGAAACTCTACAAGCCAGAAGAGAGTGGGGGCCAATATTCAACGTTCTTAAAGAAAAGAATTTTAAACCCAGAATTTCATATCCAGCCAAACTAAGTTTCATAAGTGAAGGAGAAATAAAATTCTTTACAGATAAGCAAATGCTTAGAGATTTTGTCACCATGAGGCCTGCCTTACAAGAGACCCTGAAGGAAGCCCTAAACATGGAAAGGAACAACTGGTACCAGCCACTGCAAAAACATGCCAAAATGTAAAGACCGTCGAGCCTAGGAAGAAACTGCATCAACTAATGAGCAAAATAACCAGTTAATATCATAATGGCAGGATCAAGATCACACATAACAATATTAACCTTAAATGTAAATGGACTAAATGCTCCAATTAAAAGACACAGACTGGCAAACTGGATAAAGAGTCAAGACCCATCAGTCTGTTGTCTTCAGGAGACCCATCTCACATGCAGAGACATACATAGGCTCAAAATAAAAGGATGGAGGAAGATCTACCAAGCAAATGGAGAACAAAAAAAAGCAGGGGTTGCAATCCTAGTCTCTGATAAAACAGACTTTAAACCATCAAAGATCAAAAGAGACAAAGAAGGCCATTACATAATGGTAAAGGGATCAATCCAACAGGAAGAGCTAACTATCCTAAATATATATGCACCTAATACAGGAGCACCCAGATTCATAAAGCAAGTCCTTAGAGACTTACAAAGAGACTTAGACTCCCATACAATAATAATGGGAGACTTCAACACTCCACTGTCAACATTAGACAGATCAACGAGACAGAAAGTTCACAAGGATATCCAGGAATTGAACTCATCTCTGCACCAAGCGGACCTAATAGACATCTATAGAACTCTCCACCCCAAGTCAACAGAATATACATTCTTCTCAGCACCACATCACACTTATTCCAAAATTGACCACATAATTGGAAGTAAAGCACTCCTCAGCAAATGTAAAAGAACAGAAATTATAACAAACTGTCTCTCTGACCACAGTGCAATCAAACTAGAACTCAGGACTAAGAAATTCAATCAAAACCGCTCAACTACATGGAAACTGAACAACCTGCTCCTGAATGACTACTGGGTACATAACGAAATGAAAGCAGAAATAAAGATGTTCTTTGAATCCAATGAGAACAAAGATACAACATACCAGAATCTCTGGGACACATTTAAAGCAGTATGTAGAGGGAAATTTATAGCACTAAGTGCCCACAAGAGAAAGCAGGAAAGATCTAAAATTGACACTCTAACATCACAATTAAAAGAACTAGAGAGGCAAGAGCAAACACATTCAAAAGCTAGCAGAAAGCAAGAAATAACTAAGATCAGAGCAGAACTGAAGGAGATAGAGACACAAAAAACCCTCCAAAAAATCAATGAATCCAGGAGTTGGTTTTTTGAAAAGATCAACAAAATTGACAGACCGCTAGCAAGATTAATAAAGAAGAAAAGAGAGAGGAATCAAATAGACGCAATAAAAAATGATAAAGGGGATATCACCACCGACCCCACAGAAATACAAACTACCATCAGAGAATACTATAAACACCTCTACGCAAATCAACTAGAAAATCTAGAAGAAATGGATAATTTCCTGGACACGTACACTCTTCCAAGACTAAACCAGGAAGAAGTTGAATCCCTGAATAGACCAATAGCAGCCTCTGAAATTGAGGCAACAATTAATAGCCTGCCCACCAAAAAAAGCCCAGGACCAGATGGATTCACAGCCGAATTCTACCAGAGGTACAAGGAGGAGCTGGTACCATTCCTTCTGAAACTATTCCAATCAATAGAAAAAGAGGGAATCCTCCCTAACTCATTTTATGAGGCCAGCATCATCCTGATACCAAAGCCTGGCAGAGACACAACAAAGAAAGAGAATTTTAGACCAATCTCCCTGATGAACATCGATGCAAAAATCCTCAATAAAATACTGGCAAACCGGATTCAGCAGCACATCAAAAAGCTTATCCACCATGATCAAGTGGGCTTCATCCCTGGGATGCAAGGCTGGTTCAACATTCGCAAATCAATCAACGTAATCCAGCATATCAACAGAACCAAAGACAAGAACCACATGATTATCTCAATAGATGCAGAAAAGGCTTTTGACAAAATTCAACAGCCCTTCATGCTAAAAACGCTCAACAAATTCGGTATTGATGGAACGTACCTCAAAATAATAAGAGCTATTTATGACAAACCCACAGCTAATATCATACTGAATGGGCAAAAACTGGAAAAGTTCCCTTTGAAATCCGGCACAAGACAGGGATGCCCTCTCTCACCACTCCTATTCAACATAGTGTTGGAAGTTCTGGCTAGGGCAATCAGGCAAGAGAAAGAAATCAAGGGTATTCAGTTAGGAAAAGAGGAAGTCAAATTGTCCCTGTTTGCAGATGACATGATTGTGTATTTAGAAAACCCCATCGTCTCAGCCCAAAATCTTCTTAAGCTGATAAGCAACTTCAGCAAAGTCTCAGGATACAAAATTAATGTGCAAAAATCACAAGCATTCTTATACACCAGTAACAGACAAGCAGAGAGCCAAATCAGGAATGAACTTCCATTCACAATTGCTTCAAAGAGAATAAAATACCTAGGAATCCAACTTACAAGGGATGTAAAGGACCTCTTCAAGGAGAACTACAAACCACTGCTCAGTGAAATCAAAGAGGACACAAACAAATGGAAGAACATACCATGCTCATGGATAGGCAGAATCAATATTGTGAAAATGGCCATACTGCCCAAGGTAATTTATAGATTCAATGCCATCCCCATCAAGCTACCATTGAATATTCTTTTAAGGAATGCATGCAGACAATTAGCTCTTTCTCCCACAAAAACATTTTTGTAGACACAATGCAGTTTCATTTTTCTTTAATGACTGACACTGCTCCGTATTTTCAGAGCTCATACTTCCGAAAGAAATTTGACAAATTGTTTGCTGTGCATAGATTTTTTTTCTGGCTTTTGAATAAAACTTACTTGTCTATGGTACGTTTTAGAAAACAATTTCTGCACATGTGACAGGTGGGTGACTTAGTAGACAAATTGTCAGGATTCTGGCCTGTGCTGCTTGAGCTATTTATCCTCTAGGGACAAATAAAGTGTCCCTGTTCCACGGATGCTTATGCTCTTAACATTTTCTACTAAAGTGAAAAGAGCAATACATCCATTTTACTTCCACTGATCATGAAAATATCGCCATCATCATCATACACAGAATAAATATCATTGCTTTATTTTTGCTTTTCTATCTGAAGGTGCCTGAATTTAAACTGCAACCTCTATGTATCATGGCATTTGCTAAACTCTCCTCATCATTTCATCATGCTCAAATTATTTAAAACCAGGGTTAGTTCTGGAGTACTGGCAAATAACTTCATTTAATTTTTACACAGAAATATTATTGAATAATGGGTCTAGGAAATCACCCACCTAACTTTACCTGCTCCAGTGTGTATGAAAGGGAAGAGAAGGACAGAGACAGAGAGGGAAAAATAGAATGAGAGAGAGCAAGGTCAAGGTAATATTTACCACTTAGGCAGTACTGAATATGGGTAGGCGCTATTCTAAATCACTTTAGACTTAGACTTATCCTATGAGGTGGAGATCAGTATTATGTATATTTGCCTGACAAGAAAACTAATTACACAAGTTTACTTGATCAAGTTCACACGGGTAGCTAATGTCAAAGTCAATCAATCTGTCTCCAAAGGCTGGCTCACTACAGTGCTACGTTCAATGTTCTAAGACAGGCTCAGAGGAGATGAAGAGCACAGCACAGCAGCTCACAAACAAAACACAATTGATGTCTCAGTCATTTAACATCCAAAACTGCACTATTAAGTCTCCATCTTCTCTTATATTAGCCTCTCTGATTCCTGACAATAAACTTACTCACTTAACTGCAAACAAATTCATGGGAATTCACCATACAACATGGTTACTTGGAAACAATGATAGAATAAAACAGACTTATGTCAGCTACCTGGATCTTGTTCGCTATGCCATATAGATATAGGTAGGTAGGTAGGTAGGTAGACAGACAGATAGAGATGTATCATATAAATATATTAGATATATATAAAATGTATGATTATATCAGAAATAATGTATGATTTTTATTCTTATATAGTTATTTTCTGGTTATGATTCCCTCTTTCCAGTGGCATGCAAACATAACAAGCATAACCTCATAACTGAGAAAATAATAAGACATTAGCTAATAGATGATATCACATAAAATGTTTATTTAATATGTGTAAGAGAATAGATTGAAATTGAAACAAAAGAGAACTATAAAGAGGTAGCAACAAGGACTTAAGACAAAGATAGGAATATTTTAATGAATTTGATTGTAAAATAAGATGAAATAGTGAAAAGAGAACAAATGGAAAAGTGAAAAAATAAGCAGAATGAAAAATAATTAAATACAAATATTTGGAAGTGTGGATACTTTTCAACGTATTTGTACCCATTTTTAATGAGACTTTTAACAAAGAAGCATGGTATCTTCAGAAGGAGAATTTCCAGAAATTATGTAACATTTCATATTAGTGTGTCACTGAGCACACTAACAAAATATACATTTTATAAGATGTTCACACAATGAAAAATTGCTATTTCTTTTTTTTTTTTTTTCTTATTGAGGTTGATTCTACACTTCCTTCTAGGTCGTCCTTCCTATAATTTCTTCAAATCATCTAGTTACCTCAGTTTTTCTTTACTAGTGGTAGTGACACCCTTTCCAAAACTCTGTAAGATCCATATGAAGGTGTGAGCCTACCTTACCAGAACAAGCTTAAAAAGTTAATTTATTTGTAGTTCACATTAAGAAGACTCAGGATTAAAGTTTATAATACAAATATGTAAGATTTTTAAAGGTTAAATTCAATTCTTAGATTCTAAATTAAGATACTTAGAATTAATTTTGCTCACACTCCATCAAGAATTCTTGTTGTGCCCGATATTTCCGCACCTCTTCCTGTAATTTGTTTTTACTGTGTGGTTTCTTTCAACACTTCTCCTCTCCCAATCCATTCAAATTTCCTCTAGAAATTCTTTTGTTCCACAATACTCACTTCTGCATTTCAAGCTCTTCACCAGTGCTTGCTTTATATTGCTAACCACGTTTTTCTACTTGTGAAATTTTTCATTTAGTTACAGATGAAATTCAACCTTAATCCTTAAACTTGGTAATAGTGCTGCTGTATGCCAAATGATACTTACCATCTCTGTTTCTTGGTTTCTGATTCCTTTCAATCATTTCTGTTTATGGGTTGTTGTAATTCAAAACAAGTGCTCTCCATTTTTTTCTATATTAGGTGACTTCAAATGGGACACTGCCTTATATTTTCATGAACTCACTCTAATCATTTAGACTCGCATGGGAACAATGCCTCTGTTTAAAATACAGGGAAATGAAAGGAACTTATGTTGAAAGACATTCCCTTAAAAGGATTTTTGCATTGCAATGCAAAAAAAAGGAACTTAATTCTAAAATATTAGGTATTCCTGGCCTTAAATTCTCAGTTTCTTGGCCATCTCCAATCCCTGAGGTTTGTTATTACGTGACTTTTTTCACAGTCTTTCAACATTCAATATTTAGTGAGCATGCAGAATTTCTGTTAATTTCATATGAGCAAACATATATTTTATGTCCAGATCTGAAGTCACGTATAAAGCGCACAAAACAAAATAAGCTCCCTCTCTCAGAGAAACTCTGCTATCAAATATTTAGAATTTTTCAAATCTTCTTATTTTCTTACACTTCACTCTTATTTATATATTAGTCACCTAAGCACTAAGCAACCGCAGTACTCCTGTGTAAGCACAGTATGTTCAATTGGTACTCTTTGATTGTTAAGTTATACTTTTTATAGTACTTATCTTTTAAAAGCACATACACTTTACTTACATAAATTATTAAAATCAGTTGTATAAATCACTTCAAATTCATTTAGGTAAATTAATATAATTTATGTTGTAATTCAAATGTCTAGGAACATGATTGCTAAGTTTGAGATTGATATCTGAGAATTATATGATATTTTTATTATTAATCTCTAACAGAATGATAATTATTGTATCTTCAAACTCATATTATACCATTAGGGAATACAAAAGGTATTACCATAAGTATGTTGACTAATTATAGGAATGAATGTAACTTAAACATATCTGTCTCCTCCTCTACCTCTCTGGTAGTACAATTTAGCAACCAGATTAACCATCACAACATTTTTTAATGAGAATCTGAAGATGCTCATTACATTTAAGAATATGAGTTCTAAATAGGACCAAAAGAAATGCACATGTAGGTATTTAATGTTTTTGGCATCAAGGAAATTATGAAGACCTCTGTACCTTAGAAAAAGCTATAGGGTGAGTCTAACCAATCTCTTGATTTTGTTAGCAGATCACCCCTAGCTGTAAGTGTAGGAAGATTGAGGTATTTATATTACTTCTTTTAGCATGATAGAGGATTAATTTTAACTTGCCAATAATCTTTTACATTTTATACTTCAAAAAGATGGGTCTTTCAACCTAAGCTACCCCTAAAAAGAAAGGAGCACTATTTGTTCATTTAGTCAACATCAGGCCACTGGGGAAAATACTCAGATATTACTTTTTATTGTCTGTTTCATCTGAAAAGCCAAAACAAATGTTGAAAGATACCACACACAATGGCTGAAGTATCATGATTGAAATAATAAAAAGAAGAAAGAAGACCAACATAAATACATAAGTAGATTGCCATAAAGGAGAGTTTAGTGAAAGCAAAAGAGAAAACTAAACAAGGAAAAGGATTCTAGAAAAACATTAAGTTACACAAATGAAACTTAGAAATTATAAAATAAATTTAGATTTAAAGAAATAACCTATTTCAGAAAGATATAGAAAATAACTTTATATTTTGAAATGCAAAACAAAGAAAATATGGCATGCACCCTGGAGCAAAATTAAAATAATTTGAAAAACACAGAGATAAGGTTAAAAGACATGACAAAGTGTTATAGGAGAGCAAATATTTAAATAATAGAAGTTCCAGTATAAGTATACATCAACAGATGGAGGAGAAATAACAAGAACAGGAATGAATGAAATATCTGATCATGACATATCAAGCAGAACTGTCTATCATGAACTGTTTTTTCTTACCCTAAAACTTATAAGGTTCAGTGAGAACAAACTGGTTCATTTAGAATTAAGTGATATCAGGGCCAGAGAGCTTAAGTGAACTGCATGAACCATGACCCAGATTCCCAAATGATCCATCACACTGCAGCTCTTTGCAAGCCCATATCTGTGGCCAAATGAAGGGTTTCTTGTAATCAGCAGATGTAGGAGAAAGTACCAAATTTGGTTCTGTAATGGGTCAGCTGAGTATATGGGTATATGCTGAAAATGAAACAGTGCTACACTAAAGCCCCATTCAAGTAAGGACTTGGAAAACAGTCATCGGGGAAAACACCCTGAATAGGAAAAACTTCAAAGAGTGTATATGGTCACATGGTTGTCTAATTTCTGGAGAAATATATGAAGCCTGAGATAAGAACATTTGCAGATTTACAAGTATTTGTGAATGGTTTAGTTCATTGTTCAAGGCACATGGAATGGAATGATTGGAAAATTGGGAGGTAGTGCTCTACAAAGGTCCTGCTTTCAAGACGAAGGAGTTTATTCCTAAACTTCCACAAGTGTGGGCTGCCTATGAGAATCACATCCTCTAGACGAAACGGAGCTGCCTTGTGAAAGTTTGTCTCCCTCCACAGGGAGGATGCTGGATGACAAAGGCATGATCTCCTTTCTTCAACATGGGACATTTGTGAAAGGCCATTTTATCTCTAGAGCTGCCTATAAAATTGGCTTGAGGTGTCACCCTCAATAAGCTATGCTTGCTCCATTAAAGGTTTTATTATCTAGAGCACATTTTGTTTAAACATCTGCATGTAGTCAGTTTTCCTAAAATCCTGACCAAAGAGTAGGTGTTCTAAGAAAACTGCATGAATTTACTAATTTTAAAAATAGTAATATATAATAAAAAGAAATAAAATACAGCCACTATAAGCTTGTAAGGCAATTAAGACTTTTTAAATTAATTCCCTTTATTGCGCCAGGCATAGTATTAGATGTTGAAAATACCAACATGTGGAGTTGTGGTATTCCTTCCCATGAAAGTACTGTCATTTTACTTTTATTTGCCTGATTTTGCAAAGTTATAAACTGTGCTTTGATAATTTCCATATTATTCCATGTATTTAAACAATTTTAATTGTTAATAGGAGAATTGAAGGAGTCATATGTAGCACCCTTTCAAAACAGAAGTTTATCATCATGTAGACGAGTGCTGCAAGATTTTCTTTCTTGGAGAATTTAATACTTAGTGACAGATTTTATTCTTTAGAAATTTGGCTACAGTGGTTATTTCTTTACACATCCTGTCTAATTAAAATTGGAACAGCTCATGTAGAAAATGTCAATAAAGATTCTGAAGTGTTTTAAAATAAGTATTTGAAGGTTTTATTGTTTTTATTTCTAACAGTTCATTTTTTTCCTGTTGACTATTTTTCTTACTGATTGATTTGTCATCACAGAAAACAGTTATATTCATGCTAATGTAGTAATTTTCTTTAACTGTTTAGTATTTAACTTTCCAATGTTTCTAATTTTGTTAAATTATCTTGGTATAAAGCTGTACTTTGCTTTATAATTACTTAGTTGTATTTGGTAACAGGAAAAATTGAGAGATCTATGAAAATAAGCAGGAGCAAATTAAAAACGATAATTAGAAACTGGAAAACAGTGAGCCCAGAAGTACTATATGTATTGTAGGTATCAGGGTTTTTTTGTTTTTTTGTTTGCTTTTTAAGCTTCTTATCAGTTTGTCTCTGAGGAACAAAATAATAGAGAAAATACATTCAGAGGAAAACAGACTGGCTATTATCACATAGTAGAAGGTAAAACTAAACAATGCTTTTGATTATACCATCTTAGCAAAGTATATATGTTACATTTATTGACTTAAGTATAAGTAAGTTATAGTTATTTAATTACAGAAATTATAAAACATTTTAAGAACTTATAATGGTATACTAAATGATATATATGTCTGAAAAAAACCCACAAGATGAACTTAAAATATTTTAACTCTGGATCTAATTGAACCAGCATGAATGATTTGCATTCTAAAACATCATGACAATTGATTTTTAAAAAGGTACTGACCCCAGTAAATTAAATGTAGGATATACTTGATGATGTCTGTATTTCTGAGCTATTTAATTGACATCTTGATTCATTTACGCATATGGTTTATTTTGCACACAGTCTACATTTATGGTTGACTTCAATTATTTTTTCTTTTATATTAGAGGAGAAGATATGAGTATCATAATATTTTGGAGAAAATATGAAATGAAACTTTTTCTTTTTAAAGATATCATGTATATTAGTTTTATTTCTGAGTAACCTATGGATAACTATAATCAAACATGTATCAATAGTACCACTGAAGAAGTATTTGAGTATACTGGGAACACTTATGACTTAGCCTATTACCCTGGCACAATTATTAATAAAGACCTTTTTGTCCTTCTTAGAAGTGAGCCATTTGGAGTAACACCTTACAATGTCATACTATGTTTAAGTAATTAATTTGTTCTTCTGAATAACCTCTCAAATCCTTTCTCATACCCAATTTTACACAAATTTAGTTTTAATCACTGCTTTAAGAGCTCTCTGAAACGAGTAACTAATTTCTGAGGCATAGTAAATCCTGAGACCACCACGCTCACACGGTGCTATCATGTACTATATGAACTTTGTAAAATAGAGCTTAATCTTATTTTATAAATTAAGATAATTCAGTGATTACCTTGGTCCATGCCATTCACCTAGTAAGCGGTAGTGTCTGTATTATTTAACTATTTTATTCATTCATTTATTTGTGAAATGTTTGGTACCTATTACACTCATGTACGGCAATCGCAAAGATGAATAATGTAACCAAGCACTCAAAAAATGTAGCATCACTGTGTGGGCGATCATATGATTTGAATTAAAGCTTCTGTTTCTTTATCTAGCATTCTTATCACCATACACATCACTTCTTTAATTTCTTTCAAATTAACACAACAAATACTAAGAATTTTGTTAGCTGTGGTGTACATCCTAGGTTTATGAAGCAAAAAACACTGTTTCTTTTCTCCCATAGTGTATTACTTTTTTCATATCAGAATGCATGTCCCTGTAGTATTTTTGAATCACATTTACTAAAACTATATGGTACTATATTTAATGTATATGCTTTTACCATATTTATAAGCTATCTCTTTCTACACAATTTTAACATGTGCTCTCACACACATGTACACTTCTTCATTTTATCTTCCATAAGAGAAGTAGTGATTGTATATGAATAATAATATACAAGTCATCATAATTACCACATAAATGAGCAGTATTAGAATTTATAATAAAACATTTTGAATTTTTTGTTCATAAACAGGTTATGGTACTGATAGTCACACCTGTGTCTTATTATCTTTAAACAAAAACCTCTTGGAATTCATGAGATACAATATTTTCAAATTTTATGTTTTCAAGAGAGATATTTGCCTCTAAAATTCACTCTTACATTGTTACGTTTTCAATTTTTTTAAGATAACCAGTTGAATTTAATGCATACGTGGTGCCATTTCTTTCAGAGAAAATTGTTAACATCGTTTTAAAAATATTAGAAATTTGAGGCCAGGCATGGTGGCTCACACCTGTAATCCCAGCACTTTGGGAGGCCAAGGCGGGCAGATCACTTGAGGTTACGAGTTCAAGAGCAGCCTGGCCAACATGGTGAAACCTCGTCTCTACTAAAAATACAAAAATTAGCCAAGTGTGATGGCACATGCTTGTAATCTCAGCTATTTGGAATGCGGAGGTAGCAGAATCTCTTGAGCCCAGGAGGTGGAGGTTGCAGTGAGCCAAGCTCCAGCTTGGGTGACAGAGCAAGTCTTCATCTCAGGAAAAAAAAAAAAAAAAAGAGATTAGAAATCTGAAATGATGCCAGAGTCAATGTAAGATGCAGTTTTTTGCCTTACATTGCATTTGATGAAAAATAAAATTGACAGCTCTTTGCAAAGCTAGTCATACAACTATATTTGGGCAAAGCTAAAATTTCAAAAGCAAATAATTCATTATTCATAATTAAATATTATACTGAAACATCTTATTCGAGTTTAAATATTATGTATCTTAGAGTGACCAGCAAGCAGAAATATGTTTTGTTTTTATGTTTTACATATGAAATAAGGTTATATTTAAAATTCACCTAGAAAATTTTAGATGACAATGAATACCTTCTATCTTATTTTGCAATAATTGTTTTTGTGTTTGAGAAGAGTACTTAAAATTCAGAATAACATGAAGCAAACACTTCAATTTTCAGACATGAATTTCACAACATCATATCTTTTGGAAAAGAAACATCAACAGTACATTCATTATAAAAATAAATAATGTGGCCGGGCATGGTGGCTCTCACCTGTAATCCCAGCACTTTGGGAGGCCAAGGCGGGCAGATCACTTGAGGTCAGGAGTTCAAGACCAGCCTGGCCAACATGGTAAAAACCCCTGTCTATTAAAAATACAAAAATTAGCCAGGCATGGTGGCATCCACCTGTAATCCCAGCAACTTGGGAGGCTGAGGCAGGAAAATCTCTTGAACCAAGGAGGCGAAGTTTGCAGTGAGCCAAGATCATGTCACTGCACACCAGCCTGAGTGACAGAGCGAGAGTCGATCTCAAAAAAACAAAAACAAAAACAATAAAAATAACCAATCAATATGTAAAGTGTACATATTAAACTTTAACATGCATGTTACTTATGATACAGCAAAACCATTAATTTAAATGGCATATAAGTGTCTAAGTACTCATCATAATTTAGCTACTGGGAGCAGTTAATTAAAAATACACTGGAATTCCATTAATAGGATAACAAATAAAATATATGTTGGATGTATAATATACAATACTACTAAATAGTTAAAAGCAAAATGAATATATAATCAGCAATGTGATTTAATTTAAAAATCATACATATAGAAATGTAATAAAAAGAAAAATCTAAAACAATATAATTGGAGGTAATTAAAATAATCTATACACACAAAAACAATGTTTTATATATATTACTGGAAGATATATCTCAATAATACATTAAATGGGTATTCATCTGAGAGAGAAGGAAATAACATAGAAGGAGGAATTTTTAGTGTAATTTAATTACATTAAACAAGACAGATCCATCTAAAATGAATGATCATAATATGTCTTCAATTGAGGAGTATAATTATCTACGTTACCTACATTGGAGTTTTGCAAATTCCTCCAAAATGACAATTGTATATGTGTATAAACAAAAAATAAATGTGCACCTGATTTATTAAATCAGATGTCTATATATATTAGCATCTGTTATATGTTCGGAGTGCTGTGTTCTAGGTGCCAGAATAGGAAATTTAAACAAAATTAATTTTTTCTTTCATGGATCTGACATTCTACCTCTAGGAAGCAGAAAACAAGCATATAAGCAGATAAATCAATAACCTGTAAAAGTAAAATGTAAAAAATTAAACACATGATAGTCTTTTATCAATTACTATTTGGACAGCGAACTATATGACATTAAAGAAAAATATGCATGTTTATGCAAAAAGAGATTCTAAGAGCAGACAGTGAGTACACCTCTGAAATGAAAGTTGATGCTCAGTGTTTAGATGGTAGAAGTAGCACAGGTAAAGCTCTTGATATAACATGAATATTTCAAGTTTATATTCATTTTTCTCGAGGTCAAAATTGACTTATTTTAGACATACATTCTTAATCAAGAATATTTCATTTGGTGACATGACAGAAACCCAACTCGATCTGTAATAATAGGACAAAAGGAAAATCCCTTGATTCATGCTACCTAAGTGTAGAAATAAAGAAAAAAAAATGACTGCAATCATTGGAATTCAAATATGCTCTTAGGAATTTGTGTCTGTATTATTTAAAGTTTTCAGTCATCAGCATTAGAAACCAAGTTTTGCCAATTCAAGCAGTAAATAAATGGTTGGAGAGAATATTTTTGTAGCTCACAAAATTTGCAAGAATTTTCAAGAACCAGACTCAGAAAAGTAGGCAGGTGACAACAAATTTTGTCAGCAAGGCCAAACATTTCTCACTAGGGAATGCCTTTGGGACCCTTTGAAATATATCGGTCCATTTGTGGTTTGAGGATTTGCTATTAACATTTAATATGTGGGACCAGAGATTTTAAATATGCTGCAATGCCCTGAGTAGGTCCTAGACCAAGAAAAATGTAGTGACAAAATCAGAACAACACAGAATATTCACTGCTATGTGCCTGGACTCTGAAGTCACTGTTCTAAATAACCTTTATTCCTCTATTTTTACATAATTCTTTCATTACTAAGCTTCCCAAATTGGCCATTATTTGGTCATATGTACCTCACATCTTACAGTCTTGCTTTTGTGAATAGTGAAGAGAAAACATCGACTTTATTTCTTTTCCACAATGAGGTTCACTTGTAAAGAAAACGTTTTCAAATGTTTGATAACTAAAAATTTCGAATCCCTACCACAATATCTCATGACGGCTTCTGCTTAGTTTTATTTTTATAGTCACAAAATGAACAAGATGTCTGTGGCAACCCTCAGGCCATTGATGCCTTCTCTCTTATGTATCACATCACACATTTGGACTTTGACTGAACTCTCACATTTCAGATGCTCAATCTTGAGGTAAACACAGTTGCCCTGTGAACAGTTGCCCACGGTCTGTGGCTTAGAGTCAATCTCTACCCTATTTGAACTTAATGGATGAGTTCCTTACAAGGCATACAAGTTTTATTTACAGAATAAGTGAAATGATGCTTGAGAGTAAAGACAATAGACATCCAGTCCGGTCGGTATGTAGAAATGTATATTTTGTGTGTCCACAACTCTAAATTGTGTTACTCACCAATATAGTTTTTACAAAGTTTGGATTTTTAAAGTATTTTTCTGATGAAAAATACTTTAGGATATACATATAAAAATTATCTTTAATGTGAAAAGAGGGATGTATAAACAGTTCTTTAAAAAATAAACTCTATTGCTTGTTTTTAAGGCCAAATAAAGTTATATTTTATTGTTGATACACACAACTACATCTTTTCTACTGTGTTTGGCTAAAATTGTATCTTTGAATTTTAAGTGAACTAGGCAAAAAAAGTGTATTCCTCATTTCTATTATTAATGAAATAAAGACTGAATGTAGGGGAGCTAGATTTAAGACCATTCCTTGAAATGTCGATTAATATCAATGGACCATGGAATGTGGAAAGTTGTAAAAAAGCTTGCTTTGAAATCTACAAACAGCATATTATTTAAAAAAAATCATCTCTAAGTCACTCTATAAGATTTTACATTAGCTTCCAGCATAAATAGAAATGCCACATATTGTCCCTCCTGAAACACTCTCATTTTGTATCGCTCACAGGTATAGTAAAAGGGAGCATGAACTTGAGAAAATGCACTTTCAACACAAAGCAGTAATAATATAAGGTCAAATCAGATTCTGCCTTGGAGATAGAAAACTCTGAAGCAAGGTAGAGCTGTTTTGTCGGTATCCTACATGTCAGTAGCTCTGTGACTTTATGTATTATTTAAATTCTCTAAGCATTTTGTTTTTCAACAAATATTTTAAAAAATATTAATTAGTATGCCTAACGCTATAAAAATAAGAAGTAATAAATGTGATTTGTGAAATCTTTCCTCAGGATTCTTGCATATCATAGGCACAATACAGAGTAGTAAAATGCCAGTAGACTGTAAGATACTAATGGGAGCAAATACAGGAGTACTTACTACAGTGTAAAAAGTCAAAAAAAACTTTCTGTGGAAACTAATGTTGAAAAGGCAGTGGTTTAAGCAGATAAAGAGGATGATGGAAAGTGCTTCAGTAGAAACTATAGTATTTGTAAAGCCTTAGAAATGAGAGAGAGCCTAGGCATTTGAAAGAAAAAAAAATAAGTACAGAATGGTCATAGCACAGAACGTGTGGGAGTGGTTTAAAATGAGGCTGGAATATTAAAATGAAACCAGTTTCTGACATTCCTTATAAGGTATTTTAAGGTTTTTGGCTAAGTAGAAAGAGCAAATAAAGAGTGAGAAGTGAGGAATAGATGAGGGAGGTGACTTCAAATCCAGATATTCTAACTTCAATTTCCAAATATTTTACAGTATTACATAGATAATACATTTACCTCCACATTTACTGACCCTTAGCTTTACTTTGTTCTGACAATCCTATTTCTCTCTTCCGGTTTCTTGCCTTTGGGCACACATATCTAATGGGCTCTCATGCTTAAACAAAAGTCTTTCCTTTGATAATAACATATGTGTTATTTAAGAATTAATGGTTTTTTAGAACAGGTTTAGTTTCAAAGCAAACTTGAGAAGGTACAGAGATTTTCCTATATACTCTCTAAAACCCGTGCATTCCTTTCCCCATTATCAACATCCTCCAATTAGAGTGGTGCATTCATTACAGTTGATGAATCAACGTTGACACAAAATCACCAAAAGTTTATCATTTACATGAGGGTTTCTTCTCGATGTACGTTCTATGAGTTTGGACAATTTACCTTGACATGTATCCACCACTATAGTATCATACAAAGTACTTCCATTGACCTTAAAATACTCTGTGTACCACCTATTCATCATCTCCCCTCCTCCCTGCCCACTGACAACTTCTAGTAGTCACTCATCTTTTTGCTCTTTCGATAGTTTTGTTTATTCCAGAATGTCATATAGTTGGTATAAGGTATGCACTCTCTTCAGATTGGCTTCTTTCATTTAGTAATATGTATTTAAAGTCCTTCAATGGCTTGAGAATTCATTTCTTTTTAGCACTGAATAGTAACAGTTCATATTCTAGGAGTACTATATTTTACGTATCCATTCATCTCCTAAGTGTATCTTTGTTGCCTTCATGTTAGGGCAATTATGAATAAAACTACTATAAATATCCATGTGCAGGTTCTGTGTGAACATAAGTTTGCAACTCCTTTGAGTAGACACCATAGAGCACAATTGGTAGACTGAATGCTAAAAGTATGTTTATTTTTATAAGAAACGACCAAACTCTTTGAAAGTGGCTGAGCCATTTTACATTGCCACCATCAATAAGTTAGTGATGCTTTTGTTCCACATCCTTGCTAGAATTCTGTGGTGTTTGTATGTTCTAGATTTTGGTTGTTCTAATAGGCATGAAGCAACATCTCATCGTTGCTTTTAACTTTTATTTCCCTTTATTATGATATAATGTGGGAATCATTTCATATGTTTATTTGCTACCTTTATATATTTTCAATAATATGTCTATCAAGGCCCATATTTTAATCAAGTGTTTGTGTTTTCTTATTGTTGAGTTTTGAAAGCTCTTGGTGTCTTTTAGATAACAGTCCTCTATCATATATGTCTTTTGCAACTACTTTTTCCCAGTCTACAATGTGTCTTCTTGTTCTCTTGACATTGCCTTTTGCAGAGCAGACATGTTTAATTTTAATGAAATCAAGTTTATGAATTTTTTTTTCATGAATCATGCTTTTGATGTAGTATCTAAAAAGTCATTACCATATCTAAGGTCATCTAAAGTTTTCTGCTATGCTATCTTCTAAGAGTCTTAGAGTTTTGTGTTTTACATTTAAGTCTATGATCTATGTTGAACTTGTTTTGGCAAATGGCATAAGATCTGATTAATTTTTTGCATGTGGATAGCCAATAATTACAGCATGAGATCCTGATCTTTTAAAACATATTCACATGGCTTATACTATTTTTAAACCAAAAATATTTAGCAGATACAATTTAAACCCATTGTATAAATAGATTTAAAAAGTCAGCCAACAAACTATTTTCCTTCTTTTTTCTGTTTTCTCTCTGCTTCTAACGCTGTACTTGAATTGCTTTGCTACTCAACATCTCTTAACTTATCACTAATCAATTCCAATGAAGAAGCTCATTATGGTCAGGTTTTAGTCAGAACTTGATGTCTACCAACTGTAACTTGAAGTCTTATAGTCACATCTCTCCTTTATATATAAACTATCATCTAGAGAAAACATCACTCTATATGTCAATTTATGTGTCTATCTAGTTAATTCAAAATAAATTAGAAATACATGTATACATTTTATGGATCAAACATACAGTTTATCAAATCAATACATATTTAACCAAATGACTGTTAGTGAGATTATTCATAACATATAAATTACCAGAACAAAAGAACTATGTCTTGTAATTTTCTGACAGCAACTTGGCAACACATAACATCTAGCAAACTTGAGGTCTCTTGAAAACATTTAGCAACACTTGTTAAACAATTATTAAAGAATTAACTAATTTAGAATGCATGGGGGGGGGGAAGTAAATACTGAAATACAAACTGAGTAAAAGGAATAAAAAGTTCTAAAAAGTACTAAAGAAGTATTGTTCAATAGAGCCATGATGATGGAAATGTTCTAGTGGCTAATGGCACTTGCATAGGATAGTGCAAATCAAAGATTCATAAACTAAAATTGATTATCATTTCACTAATAAGACTACAGGGTAATTTTAACATTTAAACTCATTATAACTGTTTGAATTTGCTTCCTGATTGAAATATTTAGGATAGTGTTCATAACCAGGTAGCTAATAATTAAAAAGAACAGAAAAATCATATTATGAAACTACAAGTGGCTGGGAGTGGTGGCTCACACCTGTAGCCCCAGCACTTTGGGAGGTCAAGGCGGGTGGATCACCTGAGGTCAGGAGTATGAGACCAGCCTGACCAACATGGTGAAACCCCGTCTCTACTAAAAAAAAAAAAAAAAAAAAAAAAAAAAAAAAAAAAAAAAAAAAAAAAAAATTGTATATATACGTGTAACTAGCAGGGCGTGGTGGTGGGCGCCTGTATTCCCAGTTACTCGGGAGGCTGGGACAGAAGAATTGCTTGAACTCAGGAGACGGAGGTTGTAGTGAGCTGACTTGGTGCTGCTGCACTCCAGCCTCAGCAACAGAGTGAGATTCCGTCAAAAAAAAAAAAAAAAAAAAAAAAAAAAAAAAAAAAAAAAAAAAAAAACAAAAAAAAAAAAAAAAAAAAAAAAAAAAAAAAAAAAAAAAAAAAAGAAACAACTACAGCAATAAAGATTGAATTGTATTTTTTATAACAGATTAAAACAATCAGTAAGTTTTCCAGACTCAGCAATTAATATCACTGTGATCCTCCTTTATAAATTGAATATAAATAACATTGCAGAAATTAAAGATAGTATTTATCATTCTCAATCATAGATATACAAATAATAAGTCTTTCCAATTTTTTTTTTTTTTTTTTTTTTTGAGACAGAGTCTGGCTCTGTCGCCCAGGCTGTAGGTTCAGAGGTGAGATCTTGGCTCACTGCAAGCTCTGCCTCCCGGGTTCACGCCATTCTCCTGCCCCAGCCTCCCGAGCAGCTGGGACTACAGGCGCCCGTCACCACGCTCGGCTAATTTTTTTCTATTTTTAGTAGAGACGGGGTTTCATCGTATTAGTCAGGATGGTCTGGATCTCCTAACCTCGTGATCCGCCCGCCTTGGCCTCCCAAAGTGCTGGGATTACAGGCGTGAGCCATGGGGCCTGGCCAAGTCTTTCAAATTCTATGAGTATAACTAAGTGGTTATGAAAATGTACGCTGGTGACAGATTTTCTTTTAACCCCTATATTCATCTATAGTTTCTAATTGAAGCTCTATTTTAAAATGTACCGTCTGCACATTTTAACAAAATAACACAATTTGTTTATAAATTGCATTACTTAATGTGCTTTGTCATTTAAACGACACAAAAAGGTTAACTGTATTTATATAGAAAATATCCTCCATGTGAGTTTTACAAGAAATTGTTCCCTTTGCCCATTCAAGGACTATCTAGAGCAGAGTGTCTCTTGTGCATGAGAATTTGTAAAGTTTATGAGATACAGTCCAGAGAAACAGTTCCTAAGTTGTGATGTACACATCCTATTCATTGGTATAATAAACAGAAATTTGGGGAATTCTATGTTTTTTTTTTTTTTTAATTTTTTAATCTCATGCTCTTCATTACTATATTTTTGCCTTAAATGCAAATCATAAATGTGTTTAATGCATACTAGGTAATTTACAAACAAGTAATCAAATAATGTATATTGGGATACAAACCCCAAAAATTTAGCTTATGAAATGTGACATTTTGAAATCATTGACTGATATCTCTCCACTGAAATAGCACAGGCATTCTATTTATTAATACTTTGGTTTGGTAACAGGAAACATTTGTTTTTCTTCCAAGTTCACCAAGCAACATTTACACCCAAAAGTCTCTTGAACTTTTATTATTTGATTTGGGTATTTTTCTGTCTTTTTCTTTCCATATTTTGTGTTTCAGTGTTTTATACCTGAAAAATAAAATAGAAGATACTGAAAAACTAGGCATGGAAGCCTACGTGCCAGAGAACAGACTATAAGCTAATAGAATTTCTAAGGTAGCATATTCTCTGACCTGTCACTCTAAGTGCCCACTACAAAGGGACACATGTAATCTGAAACACAATTTTATATAGTCCTAAAGAGCTTCCCCAAATTTAGCTCTTTATTTATGTAATGGACCCCACCACTTATTTGCCTCATATGCCCAAATTTTATTAGTTCTTCAAGGATGGATTCACATTCTTTTCCAGAAAAAGTTACTTTAGTGCTTCCTAACTTAGGCCATAATATGAAATATTTTTGACTAATCATCAAAACAAGATACCTTGTTTTCCAGCAAGGCATAATAGTGTGAAAAAAAAATTTTGGGAGAAAAACACCAAATATTACTTTGACTTCTGCCACATACTCTGATATTTGGCCATTCAACTAATACGAGTCTCATAATTCTAGTTATTTATATGTTTTTTAGTTATTATATACTAGGATTCTTTTGTTTCGCCACATTTTCAAAGTAACAATAAAATAACAACATTATTCACGTGTGTAATCAGTCTTTGCAATATATCAGCAATGCAGATCCAATTATAATCAACCACTGAAGGTCATGTGACAAATGTAACTTTGAAATACGTTTTACGTTTACTGCTGAAAAAGATTAATCTGGACTAAGAATTCTGACTTCATAGCTGCAGTCTCCTGAGAGGCTCTGTCAGAAACAGACTAATTTAGTTTACTGCAATCAAAAACAAATTATGTCATCTCTAAATTTGTCTTCCAAATGACCATGAGGAGAAGCAGCATTGTTTCTAAAAACACTAGGCACTGAATCTCCAAACAAGAGAAAGTTGGTATGCTGCAGAAAGAAGAATGTTTAGTTTCAACAGTATAATTAGCACCCAAACCTTAGACAATTATGTAGGAAAATAAATATGACTATATGCAAATATAAATATGACTATAACTTTATAGTTAACACTAGAAATATCCAAAGAAAATAAAGCGGCTAACCAGTTCAATTAATCAAGGCTCTATAACCAATTTTAACAATGTTTGCAAATAAACATTCCCCCTTTGGTGTATCATTGCAATAAAAATATTTTATATAAAAACAAAATTAGGCTTTCACAGGTATTGTTATTTTCACATAGCTTGTATTTTTCATAAAATCCAAAATATTTTCATATTTCTTATCAAGCCATTACTCATAATTTTTATACTTCTACAAAAAGCACAAATTATTATTATGTTATAGAAATACTTTTTTTAAATGTGATGCCTCATGATAGGAAAAGTAAATAACTTATGAATTAAAAACATGAAAGGCCACCACTAAGTTAGGAGTAAAGCAAAATTTCATATCTAAGTTCTTGGGATCCAGGCTATATCCCAGAAGTATAAAATATTGAAATGAAGATGTGAGTTCAAACAAAAGAAAAAAATAAACGTCTAGCAGTTTTGGAAAATGTATAACTGATTGCTGTAAAATGTAATGCATTTTCTAAGAGATGTGGTAACCTATCAGAAACATAGAAAGTATTTATTTATTAAGTACGGAAAATATGTGAATAATGATGCAAGAACGTGGGAAAGCAGATAATGCTTTGACACACTGATTTCATTTCCTTTGGATAAGTTCCCAGTACTGGGATTTCTGGGTCATATGGTAGTCTACTTCTAATTTTGAGGGGAAACATTATACTATATTTTTCATAATGATTGTACTAATTTACATTCTAACAGTTTTGTATATTGATTCTCTTTTCTCTACATCCTCTTCTAACTTGTTATTTTTGTCTTTCTGACAATAGCCATTCTAACAGGTATGAAGTGATATCTCATTGTGGTTTTAATTAGGACTTTCCTGATAATTACTTATGTTGTGAATTTTTTTTAGATACCTTTTGGCCTTTTGTCTGTCTTCTTTGGATAAATGTGTACTCATGTCCTTTGCTCATGTTTAAATCAGATTGTTTTCTTGGCATTGAATTGAGTTCCTTATATATTTTGGATTATAACTAATTACCAGATGTGTGGTTTGCAAATATTTCCCCCCAGCAGACTTATTTGTTAAGTAGAAGAAATATCTAGATGTTTTCTGAACCACCTACTAACTGTCGGATACTATATTAATATAATTAATTTTGGATCTTTTTATAAAACTTGTCTTACTGTTTTTCAAGGTAATTGTAGCCTCTTGTCTTTAGAATGAGTCATTAAACACACACACACACAAGTTAAAAACAATCATATATTTTTATACAATTAATTAAGTGTCTTTGAAACAGATCTAAAAATAAATGATAGAAATATAAAGGGAAAGATTATGTGACAGCAAGTATGGCTGTAGAAAATCTAAAATGGTGTGATCATGAAGTATAAACAGTACGCAACAAAAAAGCTAAAAATAGAAATCTAATTTTAAACAATGAGGGAAAAGTCATATTATTAATTTTCAAAACATATTTGAGAGTTACAGTAAATAAAACTGCATGATTATAACACAATAATACACAAATGGAAAAGGAAAGTGAGTTTTGTGTTCTTTAAAATCCATGGAGAATGAATATATTGCTTAGATGTTGTAATAAATTAAATCAAGACTATTTCTTATATGTTCAGAAACTTACTTGAAATCTTATTAAAATCAGGTAGTGTGATGCCTCCCAATTTGTTCTTTTTGTTTAGTCTTGCTTTGGCTATGCAGGCTCTTTTTTGGTTCCATTTGAATTTTAAAATTGTTTTTTCTAACTCTGTGAGGAATGATGGTGATATTTTGATGGAGATTGCATTGAATTTGTAGATTGCTTTTGGCAATATGGTCATTTTCACAATATTTCAATGAGTATGGGATGTGTGTCCATTTGTTTGTGTCCGTCTATTATATCTTTTAGCAGTGTTTTCTGGTTTTCCTTGTAGAGGTCTTTTGACTTCTTTGTTAGGTATATGCCTAAGTATTTTATTTATTTTTATTTTTATTTTGGCAGCTATTGCAAGAGAGGTTTAGTTCTTCGCTTGATTCTCTGGTCACCGTTGATGTAGTAGAAGAGCTACTGATTTGTGTATATTAATCTTGTATCTGGAAACTTTGCAGAAATTTTTTGTCAGTTCTAGGATCTTTCTGGAGGAGTTCTTAGGGTTTTCAAGGTAAATGATCATACACTCAGCAAACAGGGACAGTTTTACTTCCTTTTTACCGATTTGGATGTCCTTTATCTCATTCTTTTGTCAGATTATTCCGGCTAAGACCTCCAGTACTATGTTGAAGATTTGATTTCAAACTATACAGTAAGGCCATCGTCACTAAAACAGCATGGTATTGGTATAAAAATAGGCACATGGACCAATGGAACAGAATAGAGAGCCCAGAAATAAACCCAAATACTTACAGCCAGCTGATCTTTGACAAAGCAAGCAAAAACATAAAGTGGAGAAAGGATTCCCTTTTCTCAAAAAGGTGCTGGGATAATTGGCTAGCCACAGGTAGGAGAATGAAACTGGTTCCTCCTCTCTCACATTATACAAAAATCAACTCAAAATTAATTAAGGACTTAAACCTAAGAACCTAAACTATAAAAATTATAGAAGATAACTTTGGAAAAACCCGTCTAAACATTGGCTTAGGCAAGGATTTCATAACCAAAAACCCAAAAGCAATTGCAATAAAAACAAAGATAAATAATTAAGACCTAGTTAAACTAAAGAGCTTTTGCATGGCAAAAGGAACAGTCAGCAGAGTAAACAGACAACCCACAGAGTGGGAGAAAATATTCACAATCTATACATATGACAAAGGACTAATATCCTGAATCTACAAACAAACTCAAACAAATCAGTAAGAAAAAAGTCAATCAATCCCATCAAAAGGTAAGCTAAGGACATGAATAGACAAGTCTCAAAAGAAGATATGCAAATGCCCAACAAACGTGAAAAAACGCTCAACATCTCTAATGATCAGGGAAATGCAAATCAAAACCACAATGTGATACCACCTTATCCCTATAAGAATGACCATAATCAAAGGATGATAAAACAGTAGATACTGGCGTGGATGCTGCGAACAGGGAACACTTGTACAATCCTGGTGTGTATGTAAACTAGTACAGCTGCTATGGAAAACGGTATGGAAATTCCTTATAGAACTAAAAGTAGAACTACCATTTGATTCAGTAATCCCACTACTGGGTATCTACCCAGAGGAAAAGAAGTCATTATATGGAAAAGATATTTGCACACGCATGTTTATAGCAGCACAATTCACAATAGCAAAATTGTGGAACTAAATCAAATGTCCATCAATCAATGAGTGCATAAAGAAACTGTGATATATGTATGACCTCTCTCTATATATATATTTATATATATACACACACACACACATACACATGTCATGTATATATCACAGTTAGAAATACTACCTGGCCATAAAAATGAATGAATTAACAGCATTTGCAATGACCTGGATGAGCTTAGAGACTATTATTCTAAGTGAAGGAAATCAGGAATGGAAAACCAAACATTATATGTTCTCACTGATATGTGGGAGCTAAGCTATGAGGACACAAAGGCATAAGAACGATGCAATGGACTTTGGAGTCTTGGGGAAAAGAGTGGGAGGGGGGCTAGGGATAAAAGACAACAAATATGGTGCAGTGTATACTGCTCGGGTGATGGGTGAACCAGGTTCTCACAAATATCCACTAAAGAACTTACTCATGTAACAAAATACCACCTGTACTCCAATAACTTATGGAAAAGTAAAATAAGAAAAAAAAAAAGTACTAAATATTGTGCACTAGAAGGATGCTTAAAATATCTATGGCCGATTTAGACAATTTGGAGTTATAGAAAAGATTAAAATAACAAAATATGCCTTTGTGCTTCAACCTAGAATATCTTCAAAACATAATGTTAACTGAATAAAATAAAAAGTAGAACACAATGAAACATAATTTCATTCTGAACAAATAATAAACAAAACTATTTTATTTGTATGTTTGCATGCATGTAAAAATATTGAAGTAATTCTAATAAATAATCATCAAATTTTGAGTGAGAGTGAAAAGGGTGGTTGAAGGATGATTTAAATTTTACTCCACAGATTTTTTAAATTGTTTGCATTTTAAAACAATAGTATATTTAACAAAAGAGATTTTAAGTGCTGTGGTGAGCTACTGGAAAAATACTGGAGGACATTAGGGCAGAGCTTGGTCAAAGTGATCAGGTTATCTGTATTGTGTAATTGCTGGTTGTTTACGTAAGACTTCTACACTCCCTTGCATCATGGGTGACAGGGGCTCTTTCCTTCTTTCTTAGAGCTTTGTTGAGCTATAATAGATTTACAAAAAAGAAAAAAAATCCTGCACATATTTAATGACTACAATTTGATAATTTGAACATACGCATATAACTGTGAAACCATTACTGCAATTAAGGTTATAATCATATCCATAACCTCCAAGAGCTTCTCTATGCTCTTTCTTGTGTAATTGTTTTTCTTTTTGCATGCATGTGTGTATATGTTGTGTGTGTGTGTGTGTATTACAAACACTTAACCCAAGATCTTCCCTCTTGACAAAGTTTGTAAGTGTACAATATAGTGTTGTTAACTATAGTCACCAGGCTGTACAGTAAATGTCTAGAGCTTATCTTATGTAACTGGAAATTTATACCCATTAAACACCTTCTACTTTCCTCCTCCCTCAAGTCCCCAGCAACCACCATTCTACTCCTTTCTATGAGTTTGACTATTTTATGTATCTTATATAAAGAAAATGTAGCATATGCATACAGCAGAATATTATTCAACCTTAGAAAGAAGGAAATTCTTCCAGATCTGACGACATGGATGAACTCGGAGATCATTAAGCTAAGTGCAATAAGCCAGTCACAAATGACAAGTATAGCAGTATCTTCCTTGAGAAAGAGGTTTCTGGGTTGTAGAACTGGCCAGAGGCTAGAATAATCTTTAATACATCTTAATACATCTTGAATAAATCTTAAAGGGGAAAAGAAAGTGTTTATAATTGCAAGTTTTCTGCAAGTAGATGTTTAGGAGTTCGGGAAGTCAGGAAGAAACAGTCAGGAAGAAATCTGTCTAAAGTTTAGCCAAACTGAGAGAAACAACGTTAAGGCCTTCTTGATCAATACTATTTATATAAACATTCCAAAGTGAGGTTTTGACTTCAAAATAAGCAAACTTTCCCATGAGGACCTTACACAGTATTTTTCTCCCTCTACTCTTTTCTCTATCTCTCTGTAACAGAGAAAAACATTGAGAAATTAATCTACTATCAATTGACAGAAAGCCAATTCTTAAATATAAGCTATAAAAATAATGAAACATAATATTGTTTAAATTTACCCAGGTTAAGAAACATCTCCACCTAAGTTATTTGATCAGCAGTTTTCAAGCTTGAGTCCATTATTATATTAAATTGCAGAGTTAATTGTTGCAAACTTTTCTAAGTGCTTTTACCTATTACCTACTGTAAGGAATCTGTTATTTGTATTAAAATATAAAAAGTAAACTTTTATTTAATTCTGTTACATCTATGTAACTTTGAAATGATATTCCATACAGATAATTTGTATGTAAGAATACCCTGACATATATACCTTCCTCAATAGTATGCAGGTCATGGACAGTGCCTTTCATTTCTATACCCCAATGAATTAAGTCAATGCCTCGCAGGTAGTGAAAACACCATAAGAAGTGGCTGAATTCACAAATGAATAAATGATAAACTGGATATTTGGTCTGATATTAGTTGTAGGAAGATTATTAACTCTCATAGTATTTGTTAAAAGCCTTATTATTTTATGAAAAATTGTATCTCTTGATTTAACAATTTAAAGGGCTGGAAAATCCTCTTTAGTGTTAGTTTTAAAAGGTCCTTTGTACAAACATGGACTTGACCTTTAATAGTGTAGGAGTCAATTTTATGAGAAGAAAATAAGTGATCATTAGATTAGCATATTCTTTTACTTCTAAATTACAGCCTCTTCCTCTATTATTATGTTGAATATTATTTAAATTCCTCTTTAGATTAATAGGTGACCATTTGCAATAGAAAATCTTTTGACAGATTGAAAGAGCTTTCGATTTTCTTTTGGTAACAATTTTGAAAGAACTTTTTTTTTAGAAAAGAATGCATATAGTCCCCTAGTCCTATTGCAACAAACTTTGCTAAACATGAGTAACAATCATGTGGTTGTAAGAATACAGCACATATGTTTATTTCATATGTAATATCTGATATGTTACCAAACATAGCAGTTCCTGAGAGATACATTATATGTTATCACATTCCATTATCACAATTAACATTATCTGCATATTAATGGAAGGGAAACCTAGTTCAAAGATGTCATTTTACTGTATCCAGGTTACAAAGCTATTATGTTTCGGAGCTAAGATTTGAATGCAAAGCAGTTTGCTCCAAGACTGTGCCATTCCTTAAATTACCTATCTCTACTCTTGCTTTTGTTCATTAAGTTATTGTGAGAAAATAGTGCAGATACTCAGATTTCTCTTCTGTTTGTAATCATTAAGAAATAAGTGGTTATCAAAGTCTGTATGTTTCCCAAGCACTTTGGAGAAGAGAACTTATATGAAATCTCTCTGATCTCTAGCTTCAAGAAGTTTATAATGGCCAGAGAAATAAGGCAAAAACAAATGTAAGAGGCCCATCGATATTTTAAAACTAAAGCCTGTAATGGTTACCTTCACAGGCTCAAATAACAATAATTAAAATCAAGTTGAAGAAGAGGATCCAAAATGAAAAACACACAAAAGCAAATGAACCTAACACAGCACAAATGAATATCATACTTGCACACAAAAGAGAGTGGAGGTAGTGAAGAAAAAAACTAACTTAAGTAACTTTGGAAAATGGTATTTTCTCTATATCTGATAAAACCGAAAGAAAGAACTATAAGCTACTGTGTTGTTGCACTAAGTAGCTTGCTTTGCATAGGGGTACAGATTAGCAATTCCACAACTATTTAATATATATTCTAGAATTAAACAAACAAAATATGGATAATAAGAAGCAGATTTTTCCCTGTCAGATAAAGCAGATAAAAATAAAAAAAGAAGGCTAAAATAAACCCTGTGAACTAGGTGTCAGTGTGGACTCAGGCCGGGGGAGGGGGAGAGAGAGAGAGAGGTGTGTGTGTGTGTGTGTGTGTGTGTGTGTGTGCGCGCGCGCATGTGTGTATACCTGTGTGATGCATTTAGCTCTATCCTGAGAAGACTGATAGGTAGTGACAACTCAGTAACACTGAGTATATCTAAGACCTGGATATTATTTTGTGAATTTCCATCTCTAGAATTAGAAACCAGACTCATTGGAGAAATGGATAATTGCAGGACTAGCATACAAATGTTCAAAATGGAACTAGAACCAATAGGAAAATAGTCCCAAAATGTATGAAAGTATTCAAAGCATGATGAAGATGTGTAATAGAATAATCAATTTAAGAGGTTCACAATGTCCAACCAAACATGAGACAATATGAACCACAAAAGATAATGGTCCATACTGGAGTATTACACAAAAAATAAAATCAGAATTCGTGAATCTACATTAATGTACATGAGCAATGTAATGCATAGTTTTTTTAAAAAAATACAGGAAATTTCTTTATTATAGTAGTATTACAACTAATGTAAAATATAGTATAAATAAAAAAACAATTTTACAAACATTATGGTGATAGGTGTAATGTGAATTTTATCAATGAATGGTAAAAATAATTGAAAATTATGGTAAGAAAAAAATTTCAAACAATCTCAGCAAAACATATTTTTAGTTAAAGCAGAAATGTTGTCAACAGTGGAGAAACTTGGTGGACAACCCCATAAGCAAATAACAAAATTAACACAACTAACAATGGCATATCTGATGCCTTGTACCTGCTGATATGATGCCCTGAGAAATAATAATAAATATTATACAAGTTCATATTCTACAAAATAAGTGGCCAATATTTTCAAAAATGTAAAAATCATAATTTTTTTTTAAAGGACTGGGAAAACAAAAAGTAAAGGAGAATGAAAAACATGACAACTAGATTTAATCTTAGATAACAAAAATTACAGTTGTAAAACAATTGTTAAAAGTAAATTAAGTCTAGAGATTATAGTATTGTATCTATGTCATGTTTCCGGCTTTCATATTTGTACTGTGGTTTTGTAATACTTTAGTTTTTAGAAATATGATATACAAGTAACTAGAGCTGTTTCTTTTTGTTTTGCTTTGTTATTTTCTTTCAACTTTTATTTTAAATTCCAGGATACATATGAAGGAGCAGAATTGTTTTAATTGATTTTGCAAAATTTTTGATCATCATCTGAAATACTTTCAAGATATAATACTTAAGAAAAAAAGACCTAAAATAATTCCTTAATACATGCTGAGTCACATTTTATCTGCTTCATGTTAAGAAGAGAGAGATAAACACATAGGAGCAATTTTGAAAGGCTTTCATAAAAGAGGTAGGACTAATGGGTGCCTTAAATAGAGAAAACATAGTATATATATGGAATCATATAATGGATGCAGAGATAGATACAGAATATTAGTTTTGATGTGAAGTTGGTGAAGATACAAATGGTATCCAAAGAATATATTGGTGAGCATAAAGACAGCAACAACCAGTTGACCACCTGTAACATTTTTAACTTAATTTGATAGACTGTTTACTATATATACACATATATATGTATACATATATATGTGTGCGTGTGTGTGTATGTGTGTGTGTATGTGTGTGTGTGTGTGTATGTATATATTATATATATATATATATAATATATATATATATATATATTTTTTTTTAGGCAGCGTTTTGCACTGTTTCCCTGGCTGGAGTGCAATGGCGCAACGTCACCTCACCGAAACCTCTGCTCCCCAGGTTCACGCGATTCTCCTGCCTCAGCCTCCCGAGTAGCTGGGATTACAGGCACACGCTGCCACACACAGCTAATTCTGCTTTTATTTATTTATTTTTAGTAGAGATGGGATTTCACTACGTTCGCCAGGCTACTCTCAAACTCCTGACCTCGTGATCTGCCCGCCTCAGCCTCCCAAAGTGCTAGGATTACAGGCGTGAGCCACTGCACCCAACCTCCTTACAGTATTTTTTATGGTCAAAAGTGAATGTGTATATGTTGTTATAAAGAATGTTTTCATAAATGGTTAATATTTCACACACTCAAAAAAACAAATAACTAAAATACACAAGGAAGAGATGGAAATCCAACAGGGAAATCAAGTGAGTCTAATGAACTGATGGAAAAGGAATGGACAGGATGAGTCTAAGTAACTTTTGATCTTGTTTTGAGTTATTTTACAAAAAATAAATAAAATTCTTAGCCATCTCTATGGAAGACCCAGTTAGACATATAATAATAGGTTTGGCAGTAAACTTAGGAGGCCATGTAGTAATGAACATAATCCTGAATTGCTGGTTTGAAGAACAGAATTGATGTTCCTAATTTGCCATACAGGGTATGACACCGGCCAGTATTTTGATGGATTTGAGTCTCCGTTTTTTTTTTTTTTTTTTTTTTTTTTTCTAAAATGAAAGTTGTATAACAAAGTAATAATAACACTGAATTTGGAAATAAAAGCAACATGCAAATATATGTATTTGCGTGTTTCTTACAAGTTATTGTAAACTTATACTTTTACTCTCAGAATCTGAGTGACTGTGTTTGTAAACGGGAATGCTTATTATGAACCATAGGAAATTTTTTTAGAGTCAAATAGGTTAAATGTGAGATTACTTCATAATGTATGAAACAATATGCAAACATATTTACAGCACTGGTGACTATCTAGAAATAAGTTCCCTGACTGCAGAAGAAAAGCATCTTACATTTTTTCCTAACTCCATTACTGGTCACAGTGCCTAGATTGTAGTGCTACAATTAGCACTACATTCAAGTGCATGCATTCAAGTATCACTGAACTGCCTTACATATTAAAGCATGGAATTAGATATTTCAAAATATAGAAATAATGTAATACCTCATAAGATGCATATACTTTTTGGCTTTAGTGAATAGATTATGCTTCAAAAAGTATTATCAATATATTATAGACTTTTTGTTAACCAGAAAACTCTTATATTCTTACCCATAGCAATAAGGCATTGTCTACTTAAATCAGTAAATGCTGGTACATCATAACTCCACAATAAGATGGTTTTATTTAATGGTTCCATCATATCTGTTGAATGTAGTGCTTTTTATGCCATTACCCTATTTTTAATTATTTCATTCCTTTGGCTCTTCAGAGACAATGTAGATAGGAATTTAAAAATAGCACTTAAGTGAATATTCTTGTAACTTACATTTAGTATGTGCAAGTATCTAATTTTTAAGCTTCCATTTAAATGGCTTTTTTGGGCAATTCTCAAAGGAAATAGAGTATGTGACACATGTAAGCTAGCCACAAACTGCATTAGTTTTAGAAGAAAAGTATAATATTTATTTACATGATTCATTTTGCTTATAAAATATTTACACAAACTCTGGACACATATAATGCTCTAGAGACAAGAAATAGGTTACAAGTATGTTTTCAGAAATTTGAATGTGATTTCATTTAACCTTGACTATTTTCTGAGCTGGCCCATACTGAGTAAAACATATATGAATTATTTAATGACATATTTTCGATACTGCTTTTATTACAAAACATGATGAACAAATTTTACTTCTTGCAACAAATACCTGTTCAATATGCTTTTGTAGAATTTAGATATAGTTCCAAACAAAAATTTCCAACTTATTTTTGAATAGTCAAATATTGCTAATATAAATTATGTATCTGAAAGAGTAAATTTATTTAATATAACTGATATTATTTACTAATTTATTATTCTTAATTTGCCCCAATCTAGTAACATCTGAAAAAGGGAAATGGTACTTGCTGGGTATAAATAATACATTAATTCACCAGGCTATTAACTATGCCTTAAAATAAATAGGTCATCATTTGATCTGAACAGTTGCTTTTGTGTTATTTTTAATTAATGGCAAGTAATTTTTTATTAGAAGTATAACAAAAAAATTAACTATATATGCAAACTTAGAATGTTCTGGATATTCTGATATGATTCTGACCATTTATTTTAAATGGTCTAAATTTAATGCTCCCAGATTCACAAAGTAAGTAAGATAATTATCTCTAGTACTTCAGAAAAATTTCTTGGTTAGCACTGATACACACTATTCCAGAAAGTCTGCACATTCTGATGTTCTTGAATTTAATTCACCAGAAGTATTCTTTATAAGACTTGTTGACTGAAAAATAGCAAGTTCTAAATCAGCTTGCCTTATATTCAGAAGAAAATAAGAATGTGAACCTTAGTGCATGACGTATGAAAAAATCATGCATTTCAGTCTTATAGAAAATGACTAAATTTGCTTACTATTTTTTTTAAAAAACTACATGTACATTATTAAACTAACCAAATGATAATTTCTTTTTTATTCTAATTTGCTTTCTCAGGTTGAACCAAATGATAATTTCAAAAACAGATAAGAATAATGAGAGAAGAATATTATAAGCCAGTTTTACTTGTGTTTATTAAAAGTCTTAAATAAAATATTAACTACTTGAAACCAATAGCATATGAAAAATTATAGCACCATACTTGTATTATTGAAGGTACAGTGACTGAAGTGTTAGAAGACAGACTAAATTGCAGAGGGTTATCAAAGACAGATACTATTTCTCTCATGCATACTAGTAAAAAGTAAGTGTCCAACTGATGCTATGGTTCTACCATTCTTGGCAATATGGATTGTCACGGTGCTCCAGTTATGAGTGTGAATTAAGTCTAAAATAAGTAACTTCCAAGAAATTACCCAGATATTTGCTCACATCACTTTCACTCTCATGCTTTGGGCATGAACTAAGCCATATAGCTAAAATGAGCTGCAAAGGAAGTTAAGAAATGCAGACTTCTGATGAGGAGCTGCGGGCCCTCCAAGCACACACACACACCCCAAACAAACAAGAATGCGGGAGGAGAAAGACAGACATACACACAAACAGAAAGAGAGAGATACAGAGGGAGGGAAAGGAAGAATAGACACTGGTGCATAGTTCAGTAATTGCTATGATGACCTCTGCTACCTAAGGTCTGGATCTGAGTGTACCCATTATACCCTTCCTCCCACACGAAGAACACACTAATCATTCCTAAGGAAGAAAATTAACAACGCCGCAAGTTATAACATCTGGCTGAAAGTGAAGGAGCTCTGGGTAATTAAAAATCCTCTCTGCCCTGATGTTTTATAAATTGGAAAAAAAAAAAAAAGAAGGAAAGGTTATTTTTTCATCTCCATTCCCTAGCATCATATGGAAATGAAACAAGAAAACTGCATTTTAATCTTCCACTCAAAACATAGAAGAATGAAATAAACAAACAAACAAACAAAAATAGTCCGTTGTCCCATTCTACCACAAGCAAAGACTGGCAGTCTCTTTGCTTTGGTAATGGAATAAATTCCTTGATTAGCCTATAGAATATCCCATTGTTCTGCTCTCTTAGTGGAATAGTTAGCAGTTGCTTTGTCATGTTTTCCCCATGGTCCTACCATGTGTGTTGGGAGGTTTCTTCTTTGTTTTTTCGAGAAAAAGGAAAAAGTTGTTATATTTTCAAAAAACTTAAATTTCATCCAAAATACTTGATTTTCATGAAGGAAGGAAGGATTTCTGTCCCTAGTATACGTATGTGGAAACTTTCAGAATCCTGAAGATAAATGCATTTCAAACAAGCGAGTTTGAAAATATCAACAGCAAAATCGGAAGTAAACTAATTAGAGATGTAAGAACTAGACGACTTAGCATTCAAATAATAATATATAATCTTTTTTAAGAGTAAAATCTTGATCAAAAGACAGATGAAAACTCCATAGGATTTCAGAACTCATGGTAAACTCTATCTTCGTAATTCTTTATGAAGCAAACATATATATATATATATATATATACGTTTTATATATTATAGATATATATTATATGTATATATATTTGAGACAGAGTTTCACTCTTGTTGCCCAGGCTGGAATGCAATGGCGAGATCTTGGCTAACCGCAAACTCTGTCTCCTGGGTTCAAGCGATTGTCCTACCACAGCCTTGTGAGTGGTTGGGAATACAGGCATGTACTACCATGCCCGGCTAATTCTGCATTTTGAGTAGAGACGGGGTTTCTCCATGTTGGTCAGAGTGGTCTCGAACTCCTGACCTCAGGTGATCCACCCACCACAAAATGCTGGGATTAGAGGTGTGAGCCACCGCGCCCAGCTGCAAACATATTTCCTATGTTTTCCAACATCACAAAATTATGCTGAGCTATGATTGTACTAAAAGCTGATAAAGACTGTGTTGTTATATTTAATGGTACTCTGAATTTTATTGCCATTTCTAAAATTGTATTCAGAGAAAATTATGCCCATGTTTCTACAGAGAGAATTTTAAATAATACATAAGCATACAAATTTGAGCAACATTGATTAAGGTTCTGTAAAATTGAAGCAGGAAATAGTATAGAATATAGTTTTACTCATTCTATTACAATAAGTCTCACAAGTATGCTTCAGTTAAGCTCAAAGGGTAGAAAAATTAACCTGGAAGGGGTCATTCAGATATAAGTAAGTTTATTTTGGAGACATCGCTATGTCACCTGAGATTACTTTCTATAAAATCAGAAGAAAGATGAATATCACTAATGACAGCACAAACCACTAATTAGAAGGCAGTATGTAGAATTTTTCTGGAAGAATAAAACTATAAATGATAAATTAATTTTATCAGGAATTGTAAGAAAATGCAATGAGAGTAATAGGAATGCTCTCTTTCAATACAATGGACAGCAAATTGTAAACTGAATGTATTCACTAACACAAAAGAGAAAATTATTTTTAATGATTGCCTATTGTTTCTCTCTACATAAAGTTTGAGTTTCATATCTGATGACTTTATGGCTTTTTAAATAGACACTTCATGTGACATCATTACATTACTTTATACAGTATTACTACATTTCCATGGTAAAATTTAAGCAACAGATTAATTTTGAAAGACTTTCAGAGAAAGACTTGTAAATAATAGACCTGAGACATAAATCAGATGTGGGATGTGGGCCTTTGCTTTTTTTTTTTTTTTTTTTTTTTTTTAGTTTTTGTTTAATAATAAAAAAATTGGGGTTTGTAAAAGTTTAGAATAATCACAAGAACGTTGACTGGCAACATTTTGGCTATATTAGTAACACTACATGCAATAACAGCAAGAAATGTTCTTCCACGAAAAACTAATTTTCCATTTCTATTGCAAGGGGAGAGAAAAAAGTAAGTGCCGCATATATCCCCCAAATTATATTTCATTATTTCATACCTAAGTGTTCTGTGTTACCACAGCATAAAGGGTTGTCACAGTGCAATGGTGGCACCTATTGGCATATGGGATATATGACATTAAACTGTCTGAATTTTCCCCAAATTTTCTCTTTTCAGTGCATATACGGTCTAGAATTGAAGGCATGGCTAAAATCAGCACTTTCAATTTTAAACGAACAAGTTTAAAAGCCAACACTTAAATGCAATGTGTAAGGTGGCATTAGTCATGGAGGTTCTCTGACCATGGGACATTAACGAGAATGAGCAGAGGCCGGGCGCGGTGGCTCACGCCTGTAATCCCAGCACTTTGGGAGACCGAGGCGGGCGGATCACGAGGTCAGGAGATCGAAATCATCCTGACTAACACGGTGAAACCCCGTCTCTACTAAAAAAAAAAAAAAAAAAAAAAAAAAAAAAAAAATTAGCTGGGCATTGTGGCCGTCGCCTGTAGTACCAGCTACTCGTGAGGCTGAGGTAGGAGAATGGCTTGAACCCGGGAGGTGGAGCTTGCAGTGAGCCAAGATCGAGCCATTGCACTGCACCCTGTGTGACAGAGCGAGACTCCGTCTCACAAAATAAATAAATACATAAATACATAATAAATAAATAAATCCCTGTTCTTTCATTTTTAAAAGCTGCTCTGAGGGGAAAAGGGCATAATATTTTGAATAGCTATTATGTAACTCAAAAAATTTTGAAAATGTTCATCAAAATTATGGCAGCTCCTTGAAAACACAGAGAGTGCACAAACAATTCAGAATCTGGTTGACACAATTAACCAAGCATTTCAAGCCCAGGAAATCTTACTGAGTGCCCATTGTTCCTTTTAATGTTTGGAGACTACATTGCATTACATTTGAAGCTAAGAGGTATTAGAGGTGAGGAAGTTTATCTTAAGGATTAATGAGGATCTTAAAGGTTTGATGACTGGAAGGGTGTCACTAACCAATTCTCAACAAGAGCCCTAAGAAATAACCTTTTCATTTCTTGCTTCTGTTTTCATTTTCTTCATATCAACATGATATTTAGCATTTATTAAGTTTTTGTTAATAAGATAACTGAAAATGATTTACTATATTCTGAACATTATAAAACATACATTTTAATATTTATAATGTAACTAATAGAAGATGATCAGGTTTTTGTTTATAAGGATGAATGATTTTAAATCTATGAGCAAGAGCACATCATTAGACTTTAATGGTAGAAATTAAACTAATCATGTCTAATTATTATGTACAAATAGAAAAGTGAATCATATACAATATTTATAGACTCACCATGATGGATCAGTTTTCTTTATACAACACCCAAGCATAAAACGTGGAGAAATCAGCTAGCGAAGAGTTCAGTCAAATCTACAAAGCAATCATATTGATTCCTTCTATATAGTTTTTCTTCTTAGGCGTGGATATATTGTGTGTAACATAATATTTATTATGTACTATATATGATATAATATATAATGTGTAATATGTAATATAAAATCATAAGATTAATTTTGGAACATGCTCTTACATTATTGAAACACAGGTTAATTTATATATTATACATTACTCATAATATATTATTACTGTATATATATATAACTTATGCTTTCAGTCACATGAAGACAGCTTATAAATATTAATGTATGACATACTAAAATGAATGAACATTCCCCACAAAACATACATTCATCACCCAGTGAATATTTATTTATGTTATGTTGCCCATCACAGGGTAGGAATTATTGGATATAAATGCACTGCTCTCCTGGAGCTTACAGTGTTAATGCATTCTAATATTTCCCTTATTATATTATTTCCCTTATTATAAGGGAAATATATATTATAATAATGATAATGACAAATATAATAATAATGAAAGAAATAAAAAAGAGGTGATCAAGAACAAGAGTTAGAATGACAAAAAGAGAAAAATAAGATGGTATTAAATTATATGAAGACAAAGTAAGCAAGAGGAGCTGGTAGATGGGGGTACACGGTGTTAAATATGTGATTCATGTAGTCTTCAGTGATATGACATTCAAGCCAAACTTCTATTATGTTAATCAATGCTGAATCCATTTTTTCTAATGTGGAATAAATAATGATAGCACAATTTCTAGAGAAAAATGTAGATTTGGGGTAGAAATTTAGAAGTCATCAAAATGTTTATTTTATGCACAAAAGACTGGAAGAAATTACTAAAAGAGGGTAAATGTTTACAGAGAAAAGAAGAGTTCCAAGGGTTCAGGCCTGAAGTACTCCAGCATTTGTGAGACTGAGTAAAACAGAAAGAACTAGAATGAGTGACTTAAAAGGAGAGAATGTGGTTGTTGGAGAAAACACAGAAGAATGTGGTATCTTCCCCCAAAAGAAAGAATAAATAAGAATTTGTGCTAATCATTGCTGATAGACCTAATATGAGGAAAATTGAGTGATTACTATTGAGTTATCAATATATGTACACCACTGGTGACCTAGTAAAGTTTGGTGAGTGCTAGAGGCAAACTCCAGATTGAGCAGATTCAAGAGGAAATGGAAAGAAGTGAATAGAAGAAGTGAACAGAGCTGTAAGAGTACAGACAGCTCTATGTATGATCTCTGCTCTAAAGAAGAGCAAGGAGATTGGGAGGTCGAGGCGGGAGGATCACGAGGTCAGAAGATCGAGACCATCCTGACTAACACGGTGAAACACCATCTCTACTAAAAATACAAAAAAATTAGCCGGGCGTGGTGGCTGGTGCCTGTAGTTCCAGCTGCTCTGGAGGCTGAGGCAGGAGAATGACGTGAACTCGGGACCCGGGAGGCGGAGCTTGCAGTGAGCCGAGATAACGCCACTGCACTCCAGTCTCGGTGACAGAGCGAGACTCCGTCTAAAAATTCATAAACCATCTGTGTTTTTTTTATAGTTAGTTATACAAGTGTGTACAGACTCAGCAACACTCTATGTCTGTTAGCAGAGTGTATAAAGTACAATATAGTAAGTGGACTAGATTAAGAGGTAGACATCATAATTACAGCTATGCTAAGTGGGCAGTCAGCATACAATAAGCACTTTTCTAAGTGCTTTACATACATTGTCATAATTAATCTCCATCAAAAAACGTAGAATATCATTATCTCATTTTTATAGAAAGAAATCAAGCCATAGACAAGTAAGGGAGTCTATGGCCATACCACCCTGACTGTGCCTGATCTCTTCAGACAAGTAAGGGGCTTGCCAGTTTTCAAAGGTACGTAATTAGAGAACGAAAGCCCAAATAGCACATTCTTCTTTCCAAAATGAATACCTTTTCTACTATGTAAAACTCTTTCTTTGCGAGTAGAAGGAAAACGAGGAAATCGTGCTTGAGCAGATGATCTAGAACATAGAATAGCTTGCAAAGAGCTTGTAAAGAGGTTGTGGGAGGTTTTAAAGCTTGTGAGTGCGACTGTGGCTTAGAGTCATTTTTATTTCAAGAATGAAAATGAAGTCAGTTTGGGTAAAAAATGATGGGGCTGTCTTAGAACAGAGAATATAATATGAATAAATATTGAATATATGAGAATGGAACACAGGAGAGGAATTCTAGTGGTAAATACAGCTTTGGATGTCATCTGCATAGCATTGATATCCTTCAGTTAATTAATTCTATAATATTTGAGCACCTATTCTCTGAGTAGTGAGCTATGTGTTACAAGTATAGGAGTGAAATAGACTTCTGCTGTCAGCAATCTTACTGAAAAATAGACAATACTGATAAAGAAACATAATTAAATACATTGTGATTACTTAAATATCAACATATTAGCATATGTAAATATCTCTAATCTATATTTGGAGGATGAGTGAGTGTTAGAGAAGGCTTTCAGAGTAGATGAAATTGTTATTATTTTTTTTTTTTTAAGAGAAAACATGCAAAGAAAAAACCAACCCAGATCTTTGGAAAAGATCTGAAAATAAGACTAAGAGAGTCAAAGAATGAACAATTTTCTAATAGAAGATGAATAAACCTATAGACTTTTCTGCAAAGCAATGTGAAATACTGATTATAACAGGAAACATTTAACAAATACCACCTAAAGCTTTTTTTGATATAAAATTAGAAAAGTACATATGACTTGCTACTGAGTAGTTTCCTCTCAGACAGAGGGAAGGCAGCCCTCTGAACATGTTAAATTAAAGAATAAGTGTCTGGTTAGGAAGCACAGGCAGGAAATAAGGGATAAAGCTTTCAAAAAGAAGAAAGGTAAGTACAATAGTGAGGGAAAAATGTAAAGGCATTGCCATGAAGGCAGAGAAATCACTTACACAGATCAGAATCCAAGAACAGACCAACATAAAGTCAGTCTCTAGACCCTGAGCACTGAGTGCCCCCGAGTGAACAAAAAGAAGGCTTCATAAGCAGCAAGCATCAAACATTAGAAGGAATTTCAAATGTGTGTGATCTCTTTATCCTGATGGCTCTTCAATTGCATAATTTTCCATTAGATTGGACAAAGATTGTTGACCTCCCTCTGGTGGACAGAAGTCACCTAAATAAATGATCTGTGGTACATATACTGCCCTGCCACCGTCTCCCTTTCCGCATACCCATATACACAGCTTCTGAGACTAAAGCAAATGCTGATTTATGCTGTCAACAATCTTCCCATAGTCATAGACCGTACTTCCAGAACAACATACTCTCAAGTAGACAGAATGAAAAGATTGATCCATCCATAAGAGATCTCAAGTCTACTTTCAAATGTCATTTTGCTTATGATTGGAAGGTTTTAAGGTATCCTCATTGAACTTAGCATTATTTTATGCTGGACAGCTCTCTACAGTCTATACCATCCTAGTACACTACAGAATGACACCTTATTCAAAGATGAATGTTAAAGATAGCAGAAAAGACAGATGTCACATAATTGAAATCACAGTTGGGAAGACTTTAGGAAGATATCACATACATATTCAGTGAGCAACTAATATAGCTTTTATTTGCTAATTTTTATTTGAAAAAAATAAGAGTACAGTGTGATTATTGATATATGCATACATTATGTATTGATTAAATTAGGCTTATTAACAAACCCATCACCTGACATACTTTTTTTTTGTTTGCTGAGAGCATTTAAAATCTACTCTGTTAGTAATTGTGAAACATGCATTACATTACTATTAACTGTATCACTTATTTAGTCTTTTTTTCTTTTCCATAAAACATAAGCTCCATGAGGACAAAAATTTTTGTCTGTTTTGTTCATTGTTATATCCTCAGCTCCTTAAGAATGTTAGAGGCATCACAGGTATTCCATAAGTATTTATTGAATTAATATTATATTTTTTTTAAACTTTAAAATTAGGCTCTACACATTAACATGTTTACACAATAAGTAGTATAAATGGAATTGTGGTTCAAAATTGCCTGTACTATTTATACTGTTTTTTCCTGTCCTGTCCTCTCTTCTCCTGTTGTTTACCCTTGTTCCTTCTCTCTCTCTTCCTCAATGAATTAACATCTCATAATCTTTAGTTTTATTCCCTCCACAGTCAAAAGAATCAGTCTGAATTTGCCTGTTTAGGATTTTTTCCTCATCCTCACCTCCTTGTAATATTTTCCGTTTCAATAGCTGCTCTTATGGGCTGTTGTGATGTAAGATTAGAAGAAAAACATATAGGAAAATGGGAGGGAGTGGATTAATACCATGAGCAATATTTTCTTTTAATTATTTTGTTTCTGTTGATCAGTTTTATTTTATCTTCATATGAGAATTTCAAGGCATAGATTAATCATTCTTGTGATGATATTTTTATAATTACAGAGATAAGCCTGTAGTAATAAGAATATCATCATAAGAATGAAAAATTACACATTTAAGAGTATATCAAAGTATATTTTATTCAGCATAGTCATAAAACACTTGGTATAATAATCAATAACTATATCTAAAATGTGAACATTGTATATTCACAGATTATATTCTGATAAAATATTTATAATTTCATTACATATAAAATTTAATACATATATTTTCCCATATTAATTAATATTTTCCCTTAGAAAACATAGCTCAAAATTTTACACTAATAGTATCTAGGAATACAATATTCCTACTTTAATAAATGGAAGATTAATTTTTAATATTTTAATATAGATTGTTTCTCATCCTACATTACATTTATAAAGGTTTTTTTGTGTAAAAATAGAAAACAAATATTTGATTGATATAGACAATTTGTTTACCTGGAAGATACAAACACTGTGTATATGGATATTTCTGTGCTTACTTGCCATCATCTTTCATACTTATATTTCTAAATGTTAAAGAGACACAAATTCTCCCAGAAGTTACCCACATCTGCCTTCATTTCCCTTTTGGTAAACCATTCACAGATTTTGTGAGAGCAGATGAGAGATACAATATTATGAGAATTTCACTTTCATAAGACATATGGTCTATGAGAAAAAAATGTGGCATACCTATAAATGTGTATCTTCTTCTGGCATATAGGAATCTATGTCATTTAGCATATGTATCTATGAATGAGGACAGGTCATTACATTAGGTTATTTCATTCATGTTAATTCTTGTTCTCGTAATATTAAAATTTCATGTTTTGTCATTCTCACGAGTAATGTTAAGATAAACACATAGTACACAACAATATAGCATTGACCTTTCAAGGAAACATAAAATTTATACTTAGTTTGGGTAAATGATAATGCCAAATTAAACATCTCAAGAGAGATGGGTGAGTATACATGTATACATGTTTCTCTGTGTGAGTGTGAATTTAGATATCATATTCCAACCTACAAAACTGTATATTGTCAGATATTGAGAAAAAAATAAACAAAATGCTTTGTCAAAAGTTATTGAGATGGGATTATCATAAAATAATATATTTTTTTCATAAACACAGCAAAATTTAGCCATGAATAGTGGCAGTGATTAATTAGTATTATTTAAATTTAATAATACTTTGCTCAACTTTTTAAAAAATCTTCCAGTAATTTTATTTTACTATGATGTATAGCAAAAAACACATTGAGTACATTTGCTAAAATGCACATCTGATTATAATAAACAGTTGGTATATTTAGAAATTTTCCAAAATTATCTTTGAACAATTTCTAAATATATAAACTTCAGCAATTACACGTGGACATTCAATCAATCATCATCTTGGTTTAAGTAGGGTTTTTTATTTTCTAGCCATATAGATTTGTGCTATTATATTACTCATATTATAAAGAAAAAAACTTAATGTACCATTTCCTGACATTTAAAAATTTCTTCACAACCACAGGGGAAAATTAATGGAGAAAAGCCTCTAGAGATCTGCTTGTTACTAATGTTACAGATATACGACTAGATGTCACATCAGTTAATCCCGTTGCTATATTTGAAACCCTATGTGACTTGGGAGGGAATACAGATATTATTTTTTCAAATCTTTAACCTACCTAATTTGTAAAGGTATTACAAAGGATTATCTTAAATATATGTTACTTATCAAAAAATTATAAATCCTAGAAGAAGGTAAAATTTTCTGTTCTATAAAAAAAAAGATAAATAATAAGTGAGTTATATTTAATTTTACTCCTCTAAGATGTTATGGTATAATAAGGACTGAGGCATTTTAATATATAAGGAGATGAGTGTTAAATAAGTCAGATAAAGATCTCTATGTTTTATCAGTACAAAATCTAAAAATAAAATTTATTGCATGCGGCATCATGAAAACCGAACATTATAGACTTGACAAATGCTAAAAAATTTACCCTCTAATATATATTAGTTTACCTGCATATTGTCTGATTCGTTTAATTACTTTAAGCCTGATAATTGTTTGTCCATAATATATAGACATTAACCTTGATATTCATGTTGGTCAGTGATAGTTCAATTTCAAGGCCAAAACCCCAATCCAAAATATGTCAAGTGATGAAAGATGTCCATTTTTGTAAAGGGGAAGTGCAAACAGAGAAGCTCATTTTATGGATAGCAGTTCCTCTGTTCAAGATTACCAGCTAGCTCTCTCTCTTCTGTTGACCAGTGTTATTTTTATTCTTAAGTAGGCTTTCTCCATGCAGCATCAAGTATTGACCCTAGGAATTACAAGCTTGTTTATTTTTAACAGTAATTGCTTATATATACTGAAATGAGAGAGAGGCAGAAAAACAAAATGAAAGAATGATGTCCCTCCAGTGTTATACAATGGTTGTCTGGTTACATGTCAAATTAATGTATATACCTTGAGTAAGATCACAATATATTGAGTGGGAAATCTATGTGAGTACTACAGGTATAATATATAGGTGTAATAGAGAAACTTTTTGCGTAAGAATAATATCTACTTAAAATAATCCAGTGTCTTTTTAACACTCTTGGATATGGAGACTCTCCTTTCAAAAGGCCTACCATTGTAATTTTCATGTTTCTTTCTATAGTGTGAAATAAATAAAAATAATATTTCAGTTACTTAGTAACCAGGATTTGAATACCCAAACTCTTTTGCATTTAAATATGCCTTTCTTTTCTCTTGCTTCTAAAAATTAAATCATTGGTTACAATATTAGCAGTTTTATACATTGATATATTTATATGATATTAATCCAGCCTAATCATTCAAATATTGAATTATAAGGGTAACTTTTAAATAACAGTGTATATATTCTCTTGGATGGTGATTAGAAATAAGTAAATCCAAATAGCTATATATGTAGCACCATTATAAAACAGACCATTAGTTAAGATTTGCTTCATTTTAACTCTCTTTTTTCCTAATAACTTAATCCACAAGAACAAGACACAGGAGGCTATTCTGAATCACACAGCAATGTTAAATCCTGCAGAGCATTCAATTATTGGTTTAGGAACATGATATATTTTGAGATACATTTTTATTCACTATCCTCAGCAATACTATGTGCTATGTCTCTTTTGTTGGAACCTATTCAGAGGCTCTGGGAGTAGACGTTATGCCTGTAATTATGTTTGTATGCACTTTATAGCATTTCCCTATAAATTGGTTTATGTAAATTATTTTAAATGAAATATTGCTTAGATGGCAATACCTTTATTAATTGTTTAAGGATACCACCTGTTAAACTTTTCAGTTTTGGTTAACTTGTATTTATTTTTCTTGCAAACAGCATAGTAATTACAAACAAAAAGTCAGTTGTACTGCTTTAATACCATTTTCACCAAGTACCAAAGGATTTAATTGTTTTATAATTCAATGCATTTTGTTATATCTGTGGGCTAACAAATACAAATTTACTATACAAAATGGTAACTTTAAAAATTTATGTATAGGTTTTGCATTTACTTTTTAACTCTTCTAAATAAAACAGAAAAATTTTTGAACACTATGACTCTGAAAGTTATATAACATGAGAAGCATCCAATTATTTTGTTTTTAAAATTTTGCAATGAAAAAAAATGTTTATAACCTGAGACATAGGGCCTGGTAAAGATGTATTGTTCATGCCCTATTATACTTGTGAGAAAATTCTGGTGTTCTTATTTTTTAAGTGATATTAACAATATCTATGAAGAGTGTACATCCTATATATCTGGATGAAATGCTCAAGGGAGTTGTACAGTGTTTGATTTTTAAAATATACAATGAGAACTAGGAGAATAGTGTTGGCTACAACATTGTCATTGAGTTTCATATAATCAATTCAAAAGGAGGAGTGAGTGAGTTAGTTAATAAAAACTGTTTTAGGGGGGCGGAGCAAGATGGCCGAATAGGAACAGCTTCAGTCTCCATCTCCCAGCGCGAGCGACACAGAAGACCGGCGATTTCTGCATTTTCAACTGAGGTACTGGGGTCATCTCACTCGGGAGTGCCGGACAATCGGTGCTGGTCAGCTGCTGCAGCCCGACCAGCGAGAGCTGAAGCAGGGCGAGGCATCGCCTCACCTGGGAAGCGCGAGGGGGAAGGGAGTCCCTTTTCCTAGCCAGGGGAACTGAGACACACAACACCTGGAAAATCGGGTAACTCCCACCCCAATACTGCTCTGTAACACCGGCACACCGGAGATTGCATCCCACACCTGGCCGGGAGGGTCCCACGCCCACGGAGCCTCTCTCCTTGCTAACACAGCAGTCTGCGGCAATCTAACCGCAAGGCAGCAGCGAGGCTGGGGGAGGGGCGCCCGCCATCGCTGAGGCTTAAGTAGGTAACTAAAGCCGCTGGGAAGCTCCAACTGGGTGGAGCTCACAGCAGCTCAAGGAAACCTGCCTGTCTCTGTAGACTGCGCCTCTGGGGACAGGGCTCAGCTAAAGGAGTAGAAGCCTGTGAAACGCGAACGACTCTGTCTGACAGCTTTGAAGAGAGCAGGGGATCTCCCAACACGGAGGTTGAGATCTGAGAAGGGGCAGTCTGCCTGCTCAAGTGGGTCACTGACCCCTGAGTAGCCTAACTGGGAGACATCCCCCACTAGGGGCAGTCTGACACCCCACACCTCACAGGGTGGAGTACACCCCTGAGAGGAAGCTTCCAAAGCAAGAATCAGACAGGTGCACTCGCTGTTCAGCAATATTATATCTTCTGCAACCTCTGCTGCTGATACCCAGGCAAACAGGGTCTGGAGTGGACCTCAAGCAATCTCCAACAGACCTATAGCTGAGGGTCCTGACAGTCAGAAGGAAACCTATCAAACAGGAAGGACACCTATATCAAAACCCCATCAGTACGTCACCATCATCAAAGACCAGTGACAGATAAAACCACAAAGATGGGGAAAAAGCAGGGCAGAAAAGCTGGAAATTCAAAAAATAAGAGCGCATCTCCTCCTGCAAAGGAGCACAGCCCATCGCCAGCAACGGATCAAAGCTGGTCAGAGAATGATTTTGATGAGATGAGAGAAGAAGGCTTCAGTCCATCAAACCTCTCAGAGCTAAAGGAGGAATTACATACCCAGCGCAAAGAAACTAAAAATCTTGAAAAAAAAGTGGAAGAATTGACAGCTAGACTAATTAATGCAGAGAAGGTCATAAACGAAATGACAGAGGTGAAAACCATGACACGAGAAATACGTGACAAATGCACAAGCTTCAGTAACCGACTCGATCAACTGGAAGAAAGAGTATCAGCGATTGAGGATCAAATGAATGAAATGAAGCGAGAGGAGAAACCAAAAGAAAAAAGAAGAAAAAGAAATGAACAAAGCCTGCAAGAAGTATGGGATTATGTCAAAAGACCAAATCTACGTCTGATTGGGGTGCCTGAAAGTGAGGGGGAAAATGGAACCAAATTGGAAAACACTCTTCAGGATATCATCCAGGAGAACTTCCCCAACCTAGCAGGGCAGGCCAACATTCAAATTCAGGAAATACAGAGAACGCCACAAAGATACTCCTCCAGAAGAGCAACTCCAAGACACATAATTGCCAGATTCACCAAAGTTGAAATGAAGGAAAAAATCTTAAGGGCAGCCAGAGAGAAAGGTCGGGTTACCCACAAAGGGAAGCCCATCAGACTGACAGCAGATCTCTCGGCAGAAACTCTACAAGCCAGAAGAGAGTGGGGGCCAATATTCAACGTTCTTAAAGAAAAGAATTTTAAACCCAGAATTTCATATCCAGCCAAACTAAGTTTCATAAGTGAAGGAGAAATAAAATTCTTTACAGATAAGCAAATGCTTAGAGATTTTGTCACCATGAGGCCTGCCTTACAAGAGACCCTGAAGGAAGCCCTAAACATGGAAAGGAACAACTGGTACCAGCCACTGCAAAAACATGCCAAAATGTAAAGACCGTCGAGCCTAGGAAGAAACTGCATCAACTAATGAGCAAAATAACCAGTTAATATCATAATGGCAGGATCAAGATCACACATAACAATATTAACCTTAAATGTAAATGGACTAAATGCTCCAATTAAAAGACACAGACTGGCAAACTGGATAAAGAGTCAAGACCCATCAGTCTGTTGTCTTCAGGAGACCCATCTCACATGCAGAGACATACATAGGCTCAAAATAAAAGGATGGAGGAAGATCTACCAAGCAAATGGAGAACAAAAAAAAGCAGGGGTTGCAATCCTAGTCTCTGATAAAACAGACTTTAAACCATCAAAGATCAAAAGAGACAAAGAAGGCCATTACATAATGGTAAAGGGATCAATCCAACAGGAAGAGCTAACTATCCTAAATATATATGCACCTAATACAGGAGCACCCAGATTCATAAAGCAAGTCCTTAGAGACTTACAAAGAGACTTAGACTCCCATACAATAATAATGGGAGACTTCAACACTCCACTGTCAACATTAGACAGATCAACGAGACAGAAAGTTCACAAGGATATCCAGGAATTGAACTCATCTCTGCACCAAGCGGACCTAATAGACATCTATAGAACTCTCCACCCCAAGTCAACAGAATATACATTCTTCTCAGCACCACATCACACTTATTCCAAAATTGACCACATAATTGGAAGTAAAGCACTCCTCAGCAAATGTAAAAGAACAGAAATTATAACAAACTGTCTCTCTGACCACAGTGCAATCAAACTAGAACTCAGGACTAAGAAATTCAATCAAAACCGCTCAACTACATGGAAACTGAACAACCTGCTCCTGAATGACTACTGGGTACATAACGAAATGAAAGCAGAAATAAAGATGTTCTTTGAATCCAATGAGAACAAAGATACAACATACCAGAATCTCTGGGACACATTTAAAGCAGTATGTAGAGGGAAATTTATAGCACTAAGTGCCCACAAGAGAAAGCAGGAAAGATCTAAAATTGACACTCTAACATCACAATTAAAAGAACTAGAGAGGCAAGAGCAAACACATTCAAAAGCTAGCAGAA
>NW_022310186.1:0-2657 GCF_002776525.5 Piliocolobus tephrosceles
TAAAATTTTTATTAAAAACGTACATGTATATAATCAGATTAATAAGAGTATAGTAAAAAAAAACATGATACACCAATACTAAAACAAAATAATTCTTCAAAAAAAAATAATAAAACGATTGTAAGGAACATACATTATAAATTATTTAACTGTATATTTCATAATTGTGTAAAATATTTTGACATTAATTTAGGCAATAGTGTCAGAGATGATGTCAGAAAAGAAAGCGACCTTACTCTAGTTGATTATGTTTTTAGTAAAGACGTAAATGGAGATGTAAGTAGGGATGTAAGTGGAGATGTAAGTGGAGATGTAAGTAGGGATGTAAGTGGAGATGTAAGTAGGGATGTAAGTAAAGACGTAAGTAGGGATGTAAGTGGAGATGTAAGTGGAGATGTAAGTGGAGATGTAAGTGGAGATGTAAGTAGGAATGTAAGTAAAGACGTAAGTAGGGATGTAAGTGGAGATGTAAGTAGAAATGTAAGTAAAGACGTAAGTAAAGACGTAAGTAAAGACGTAAGTAAGGACATAAGTAAGGACGTAATTAAAGACATAAGTAAGGACGTAAGTAAAGAGGTAAGCTTAATTAATAGTGACATAAAAATAGTTAATACTACGAATATAATGAGTGAAGACATAAACAATGCGGAAGTAATAAAAGGGGTTGGCGTAGTAAATGGTGTAATAATAAGTTATTTGTATGAAAATGAAAAAAAATGAAAAATGTGAAGAGTATAATAGTTCACCAATACGTGAAGCTATTATTGACATTAACGATGCTCACTTATTAAAAAAGGACAACTTAAGTGAAAATCCTATTATTTTAGATTGTAAAAAATTAAAAAAACAGACAACTACTACTACTACTGCTACTACTACCACTAATAATAATGATGAGTATCCTCAGTTGTTTGTTAAAGTTGGTGCAAGTAGCAGTGAAAGTTTATTAGAAAATAAAAAAAAGAATACATTCTAGAAAATGGGAAAAAAGAATGTGTATTGGCAGAGGACATGCATAAAGAGTTGGTATTAAAAGAAGATATAGATAATTTTCAAAATGACATTGTATATACAGCTAGTTTGCAAAAAAAGTAATATACTAAAAGATAAACTACAAAAAAATGATGAAAATAAAACTGACTCACAAGACGAAATACTTATAAATACTACCAAGAACGTTGATAAAGAATGTATCGAAATTTTAAAAGAAAAAGAAAATAAAGAAATAACTAATGCACTTGAAATATGTAGTGATAATAATGATAAGGATGAGAATGATCCAGAACAACATGTTAGAAGTACTAGAAAACGTAAAGTAACATACACTGCTTTTTTTTCAAGTACCACGAGCTCAGAAAGTGTTTATTACAAGTCCAAATATTACCACTTACAAAAACAGAAAAATAAAAAAAAAATTAAAAAAAAAAATTTGAAAAGGTCAAAAATGAAGGAAAAGACAGAAACAAAGACAGGAACAAGAACGGGAACAGGTACGGGAACAGGGACAAAGATAAAAAGAAAAAAGAAATTAAACATTAGTGATAGTGTTCGTGATGGTAGTAAAAATGTAGTGGAACAAATTGAGCAAATTGAGATAGGCAATGAAAAAACAGAAATAGGTTTTTCAGTAAAAGGGTCAGTCGAGGAAAAAGTAGATCTTATTATGACAAAAGATGGGGCAAGTAAGACCCAAAAAAAACATAAAAATATAAATATACCGTATATAGAAAAAAATAATAATAAAGATAAACTTGGCTTAAATAAAAGTATAGGGAAAAATAAAGAATATGTTAGTAACAATGAAATGAATATAATCGAAGAAGATATGAATATGTTTGATGATAAAAACAAAGTAGGCGAAAATCTTGGTAAAATTATTGGTACTAAAAAAAATAAGAACATAAAATATATAAATAACAAAGAGAAGGAGAAAGAAAAAGGAAAAGAGAAGAATAAGGACATTGTCAGTAAAAAAAAAGCAGGGATAAAAGCCAAGACGAAAAAAATTTAATTTTTAAGTTATCGTTAAGTAATAGTGATACAGATTTATTATTAATGCAAAGTAGAAGTAAGAACAAAACAAAATGTAACTTATTTTATAATGAACAAAATGTTAATAACAATAATGTTATTATCTCAGACATAGATAATAATAGTACTTCAACAAATGCAACATGTTCTTCAATAGCTTATAATATAAGTGTTGAAAGTACCACAAACAATAATGATTATAGTAAAGTAATTATAGAGAGACAAAACGAGCATGAAGGTACAACAATAAAACAAGAACATAGTAAAAATAATAAAAATTATTTTGATAAAATAAAGCAAGAACCGTTTACAAACGAAAATAAACAACTAGATAAAAACTTTTTTAGATACATGTCAAATATATATAAATGAAAAAATGGTTGAATGTACACAAAAATTAGAACGCCATTTCAAAATTTGTGTTTTATATTTATTTAATCATTATATTATTGGAGGTATACATTTAATTAACCCATATAATATTTTAGAAAAACAAAGATACCATTATTTTGTTGAAACACACACAAATAATAATTTAAAAAATAAAATTAAAATTTTTAAATATACAGATGATATGGTTTTTTTTCGATACATTGAAAATAAAAAGTAAAGTTTGTCTGATGGGT
>NW_022310188.1:0-9202 GCF_002776525.5 Piliocolobus tephrosceles
CATCTCTGTTCTTTTGAAATCAAAGTGCAAAGAAAAAGTTTTGCCTTCAGGTCTTACCCCATACTTGTTTTTCTCCTGAGGTTTTAAGATTTTCTTAACTGCTTTTTTCTTCCCCGATTCTTGGGGAACTTCTACCTTCATATCTTCTTAAAAGATATGGTTAAATTAAACACTGAAATTTAAAAACATGCTTTCATATTTTTCTTTAAACTGATGTATCTGACATTGGTGAAGAACTAACTGGGAGTATTGGTTTATTTTTATTTTTTTGAGACAGTCTTGCTGTGTTGCCCAGGCTGGAATGCAGTGGCACGATCTTGGCTCACTGGAGCCTCACCTCTTGGTTCACATCATTCTCCTGCCTGAGCCTCCTGAGTAGCTGGGTTTATAAGTGCCTGCCACTATGGCTGGTTCATTTTTGTATTAGTAGAGACCGGGTTTCAACATGCTGGCCAGGCTGGTCTTGATTCGTTCACCTTGTTGGCCTCCCAAAGTGCTGGGATTATAGGCACGAACCACCACACTTGGCCTGGGATATTCTTTTTTTTTTTTTTTTTTTTTGAGACGGAGTCTCGCTCTGTCGCCCGGGCTGGAGTGCAGTGGCCGGATCTCAGCTCACTGCAAGCTCCGCCTCCCGGGTTCAGCCATTCTCCTGCCTCAGCCTCCGGAGTAGCTGGGACTACAGGCGCCCGCCACCTCGCCCGGCTAGTTTTTTTGTGTGTTTTTAGTAGAGACGGGGTTTCACCGGGTTAGCCAGGATGGTCTTGATCTCCTGACCTCGTGATCCGCCCGTCTCGGCCTCCCAAAGTGCTGGGATTACAGGCTTGAGCCACCGCGCCCGGCCGGATATTCTTGATTATAACTGTAACATATCCCTTTAATAAAAACAAAACAGAACAACAACAGAAACAGCTGTCTGAAAAGTCTCGAAATTAAAGAGCTCACTTGGACAGGGATTTGGACACCAGTTGAATGGCCCAGCACACCATAGTTACATGGGCCACTCAGCCTGTTAGATCCTTAGGGTATTTGAAGTCGTGGATATTTGCATTTCTGCCTCTGGATATAGTGTTAGTATTCGGCTAGTGTTTGAAGGCCAGGCTCAGATCCGGGAAAACAAGAGCCCCTGCCCTCACGGCACTTCTCTTCCATGTGTGTGTGTTAGGAAAATAGAAAGCATAAGATATTTTTTTCAATGAGCTGGGAAGATGGAAAAACAAGCTTAAGATGTTTACTTGTTCAAAAGAAGGGAAGTGCAAGGAACACTCAGATTTTCTGCTGCTGAAGGAGACCCCTGGTGGAGGCTGTTTCAGAGGTGGGGTTTCTCTGAGAAAGGTAAGAGGCAAATAGGATGCCCCATCTGGTTTGCCAGAGATGGGGAAAGTTAGTATCCCCAAAACAGCCTCAGCATTCTGGCAAAGCTTTGGAAAACCAGCTAGGGTATGGGACCTTGTTGGCCGCTGGGTAGAAGGAAAACATTGCTGGTCCTGAGGACTGTACTGTTCTTCCACTGCTATAAAGAACTATCTGAGGCTGGGTAATAAGGAAAAAAAGGTGTAATTGGCATACAGTTCTGTGGGTTGTACAGGCTTCTACATCTGGGGAAACTTACAATCAGAGTGGAAGGTGGAGGGGAGGCCGGCATGTCTTCACATGGCTGGAAGGGGGGAGAGAGTGAAGGGGAGGGTGCCATGCACCTCCAAACAACCAGATCTCAGAACTATCATGAGGACAGCACTTGGGGGATTGTGCTAAACCATTAGAAACCACCCCCATGAGTCAATCACCTCCCACCAGGGCCCACCTCCAACACAGGGTTAGAGTTCAGCATGAGATTTGGGTGGGGACACACAGCCACACCATGTCAGGCTTCCCATTCTTCTCCTGCACGTGCTTTGCAAATGGTTCTGTCATTGGTTTTTGTTTCTGTTGATACGTAATATATGTACATATTTTCAGAGTGCATGTGATACCTTGATTCACCCCTATATTGATGAAATCTGTGTACTTGGGATGTCTTTCACTTTAAATAATTTTTTTCCTTGTGCTGGTTATGTTCAAGTTATTCTCTCCTAGCTGTTTTGAAATACACAGTAGATGACCCACTGCCATCCCCCTGCTGATTTATCAATAGTAGGTCTCGTGTTCCCATTAGGCCGTGTGTTTGTGCCCGTCACCAGCCTCTGCCCATCCTGCTTATGAGTGGGCTCTGCTGGGCCCTGTTGACCACTTACTCTTGGCCTCCATGAGATCTGCTCTCAGCTCCTGCTTATGAGTGAGAACATGCGCCGTTTCCTTGCCTGCCTCGTTTGCTTAACGTAATGTCCTCCAGCTCCATCCATGCTGCCGCGGATGACAGGGCTCTCCGCCGTGTGGTGGAGTATTGCTCCTGTGTATGTTCGGGCCACGTTCCCTTCATCCCCTGTTGATGGGCACTCAGGTGATTCCAGACCTTGGCTGCTGTGGATGGAAGCTGAGAGCAGTCACTGGCTTTATACTCTGGGGACGTGAGCCACTTTGATGTTCTCAAGCAGCCTATCCCCAAAGCCCTCCGTAGAATGCCGCATTCGTTTGTACCCATGGCTTCTTCCACTAGGATGAACAGCTGGGAAGGGGCTTTGAACGCTTGGGTTTCTGTCTTTAATTGGTACCCAGCTACACTGGCCAAGCAGGGGTCCCAGTGACCCTGGACACTACCTCACATAAGGTCCAAAGATGCAGTTAGGTTCTTTTTTTAACTTAAAAAAAAAAATGCTTTTGACCTGGTTAAGCTATAGCATTATCAGTTAGAGTTTTTCATACTGGAAAGGTGTATATTTTATTTTCTAAGAAGGAAAGAAATCCTGTTAAATACTCTAACCACAGATTAAATCATGTCAAGGAAAGAGGTACTATTTTGGGGGAAAATTACCCCTTCATGTCAAAGATCAAGGAGATGACTTACATTATTTAATTGAGTTAATTATGAAATCTTAATTGGTTTTGAGAAGATGAGCTGTGGATGCTGCAAGACATGAGACTGATGCTGATTTAATGTTAGTCAGCCCTGACAGAATGTGGCTAATATTTAAAGCTTGCTTCAGTATTGCTTGATAGATTGTAAGTTAATGTAAAGATCTGTTTGATGCTTTTATTTTACAAAATATTGAGAAAAAGTTTGACAGCCAAGGAACTACCTTCAACCAATTCCTTCCTAATTTCTATCACCAGAAAAATTTGTCCTATTAATTCCAGAATTTACTTTTGGAAAGTTCCCGTAAGGAGAGCAGAGGTATTGGTGGTTGAATGGTGACTTGAATGAAGATCGTTAAATATTTCATAGTCATGTTTGTCTTGGTGGTTTTAGCAATTTTATATTAAATTTAGAACTGTGAGTCAAACCAAATGTGTTCTTTTGCTTTTGTGATATTCCTCTGTATGACTATACTGGTAAAGAATGATAAAATGTGTATAGGGTATTTTTTCTGTGTAGATATTAGGATTTTTAGCGGAACAAGTTAATCATTCTTCTAATATACACTGCGCTGTGTGTTGGGTCCTTTGTATATTAGTTGAATCACTATAATGAGGACCACTTGAAAGTCTGTTTCTATACAATATCTTTTATATGTTGAGTTGTGTTATGCAAAATCCTTCATCCTCTAAGAAGACTAAGCAATGGGTTGGAAGAGAGTTTTAATCACCCATTAGGTCTATTCTGAATGCCCAGAATTCAATGCAAGTACTAATGATGTTTTTGAAGTGGTGTGTGTGTGTGTGTGTGTGTGTGTGGTGGACTCCTTTTTAGGTCATTGGAGGGAGGTAAAGCAAAGATCAGATTTGCTGATGAACATTTGTGCATATGCTAGTGGAGAAGTCATATGACTTGACTGCACCTGTGTACTCTGATTTTGGTTGCGTTAGTGTCCGTAGCCACAAGCCTCAGCCGCCTCTGGGACCCACCCTGGGGGGCTGTGGTGAGGGTTACAGAGTCGTGTGTCTTAGTGAATGGCACAAACGGCCTTGTGGGCCTACTTTGGCTTTGTTTGAACCTCTAGATTGTTAAACTAAGTTTAACATTTTGAGGATTATAAATTGTGATTCTTGTCTAAGAAGAGGTTTCTGTTGTCTCTGAAAACAGGAGCCCCAATACAGATGGTCCCTGGCTCACAATGGTTACATTTGTGATTTTTTTTTTCAACCTTGTGATGGTGTGAACTAGTCACACTCAGTGCATTGTTTGGCCCGAGATGGGCTGCCTCTGGATGAACCCGTTGTATGTTGAAACTATTATGTCAAATGCACTTTCTATTTAGGATATTTTCAGCTTACGCTGGGTTTATTAGAACAGTTTCATCCCATGGTAAGTCAGGGAGCATATGTGCTCATAAAAGTAGAGACGATCTCATAGATACCGTGAGATATAATGTCTCTGATGTTATAGAGATACGATGAAAACAATCAAGTGGGACTTGGAAGCCTTGGAGGGACTCACGTGGGCGGCTCATGGAATGCAAATGTGAGCGCCACTGGCTTCTGGATGTGACATCTGTGCCTTCTGCTTAGCCCAGTGTGTTATCGGCTGCTCTCGAGGGCAGAGAGGTCCAGCGTTCCTGTGTGTAGGTGTTTGAGCTGCCTTAAGAGGCTAGGTCAGTTCTCACTGGTGTCTTCAGGGCTTTAGGCCTTCTGAACACCAGAAGGAAGGCCGACTTTGTAGAGCTTTGGAAATCTCAGTGGACTTCAGGGCTATCCCCCTTGGCAGGAGAGAGCCCCACTGGAGGTGAGCAGGGTGCCGTGCCGGCCTGTGCTGGGCCCAGGCGTGTACGGATGTTGTGAGGGCCACAGGACACAGATCGGTCTTGGTTCACAACTGGTGTCGATGGCCACGCAGCATTTCTTCCAGGTACATGAGTGTGGGGACTTGGGTTTTGGGGTGTGCGTCCTGGTTGCCTAGTTGCTTGGAAGACCCCTATTCAGACCCGACCCCAGCCTGAGTCAACGTGACAGGCCTCCTGCTTCACACGCCACACGGAAGCCGTGGCGTCAGTCACTGACGTCCACCAGGTGTCAGATGTGCGTGTGTATCTTCCCTGGTCTCGGAATGGGTCTTGTTTTGAGGTTATAGTAAACGTTCTCTAAGAGGGGTTTTGGATTTTTTATGTTGTTTGCAAGGAGGCAGCAGGGAGTGCTTGAGCAGTGAGATCCCCTTTCCAACCAATGCAATTTCAGATCCCAGCAGGTAATTAAGGCAGCGGAGCTGTGGGATCACTTTTCCAACCAATGAGAATTCAGATCACAGCAGGTAATTACGGCAGCGGGGCGGGTGGCAGAACCCTGAACTGTGGCTGTTTCTGGTGTCTTGCCCCACGGACAGAGTGTGCTGGGGCCTCCGTGGTCCTCTGTGGGGTGAGTGGAGCGCATGAGCTGGGTGCTGCTGGGCCCTGGCTGGCTTCCCAACCCGGGGTTTATGCAGGACTCGTTATTAAGACAACTTGGAACCCAGAAAGCAGCACAAGGAGAACGGGATTGTGCCTTTCTGGATCGTTGGTGCTTCCCAGTCTCAGACACTGAGCAGGCTCTGAGGGGTCGCTCCAGGAAGACTTGCACAGTTGGCCCCCGGGGTGGAGTGGGGCTGCAGCGGGTCTTGCAGGAGCTGGAAGTGGGGGTGAATGTCTTGCAAGCGGGACCTTTCAAATGGGCCCAGCAGGATGCATCCTTGGAAATGGTGCCACCTAACGCAGGGCTGCGGCCAGCAGGACCTGAAAGGCTACAGTGGGCTCTGTTTCTGCTCTCTCTCGAGAGCCTCTGCACGGTTTTCCTTGGTTTTTGTCTGTTTGGAGGACGCTTCCCCCTTTCTTGGGCTTACCTAGCCTTCTGAGCTTCCTTGTTGAGTATGACAAAGCCCTGAGAAGGCATTTTTATCACATAATTGTTACCCTGGTGGCTGGATAAATGACCTGCAAATGTGGGTGACTCAGTAGCTCTGAGGGTGTTCAATATCCAAGACAGAGGTGGGAAGGAAATGTTCAGGCAGGCGTCAGAGGATCTGTTCTCTGCTTTACATTGGGGCCCTGGTTTGCTGACAGTCTTCACACTCGATCCAAAACGGGGATAATGAAGTCTCACGGATTCGGCTTCAGCTGAGAGCTGCCTCCAGCACAGTCTTGTGTGAGTAACAGTTTCTATGTTTGGTGCGAAGGGCGGGCGTCAGTTGATCTTATTTGTGGTGGTGCTTATGGTGGCTTTTCCGTAAGGAATGTAGACTTTATAAGCTTTGGCAAGGGAATCCTGAGTGATAAATTGGAAGAATGTTTCAGGAAATTCTGGAACCTGCAGTGAATCTGGAGTCTGTATGAAATTGAGATTTGGATTCTCACGATTTCCTAATGCTACCCCGAAACCCAGTAGTTGAGACAGTCGTAGAGCTTCAGTTGTGCAGCCCCGGTTCCCCATTTTAAAAGGAACACGTTGCTTTCATCTAGAATGTTCTGAGCTCTGAGTGCTGCCGGCAGAGTGACCAGCTCTTTGCATCAGAGGGGAAGCCAGGGCTGTGCTCACGGCGTTGCGGCAGCTGGGCACGTGTGATGCTGACCATTTTCTGTAAACGCCAAGGGTGCAGTGGTCTCCTTGGCCCTTTACAGTCTTCTGAAGCTTTGATGTGTCTGCACTTTATAGATTTTTCAGAAGTAGACAGCCTTTTCCCACACCCTTGGGCTGAGTTTCATCAGAGGCTGGTGTGTGGGAAGCACCACACCCACATTCTGACAGGGAAGACTCTGATGCCCAACTGAGGTCAGAGTGGAAATTTGTTCTTCCTTCCCTCCAGTCTGGTCCAGCTGCTCCCTGCTTGGCCAGAAGAAAATCACGCTTATCCAAGTCGTAGGCAAACCCCCGAAGTCAAACATTTATCTTTTTTCTTTAATATGCCCATTCCCAGGAGGAACTTAAGGGCTTTGAGAACTGACACCTTAGGACTGTAGTTTTCTTCAGACTGTAAAAACCTTGGTGTGTGACAATACTGAGCATTGCCTGATCCCTGTGATCCTGTAAAACAGTGATGGTTAAGACATTCCCCCTCCCCACAACTGTGCCGCCACTTTTACTGCAAGAAGCCCCTCCCCATGTGGCTTAGGCTGACTAGGCCTGTGTAGGTGGGTTGGACAGCACTGGGCCTAGCCAGGGAGCCAGGGACTGGTGTGGCCAAAGTGGGCAGCAATATGTTGCCAGAACAAAACTACAGTGCAACCAGCCCAGCTGGTAGGGAGAAGGAGGCCTGCCTAGCAGGACCATCCACCCCTGTCCTGGCCCCAAGCCCAGACGGCCTGCCTGTACTGGACATTGCCTGGTCCAGGAGGCCTGGGCATGTGGGTCATGGGGTGTGTCCCTGGGTTCCAGACTTTGGTGGACCCTTGGGAACTGAGCATCCTCTGGGCAGGAGGAGGGCCGGCGGTCCACTGTTTGCATGTGCCCCTGGGGGTGTGCCCCCACCCCAGCTTCTCAGCCTGCACGGGGACGTGGCCAGGGCTCCTCACCTGCTCTGTGGCTCCAGCCCTGAACAGCTCACTGGTGACTCTGACAGCTTCCTCCCCAAAACATGGGTCCCCGTCTGTGGGAATGGGGTTTCCCAGGCCCCCTGCAGGCAGGAATCCAGCCCCAGCTCCTCTGGTGGGCTCTCCTGGGCTGTCTTACCTACTGGCTTGTGAGAGCTGGTTGGCCAAACTTGGTGTCCTGTTTTTATCTTGGGCTCTTTCTTAGTGTGTGTTTTCTGTAACTACTGCTGTGTAGATCTTCTATATGAGTTTTAGGTAGAGAATCTTGCCCAGCCAGAGGTCCCCCACCCCAGAGAGCCTCCACTTTGGTGCCCCCGGGCTGGTCCTGCTTGTGCTCCGCTTGGTGTGAGTGTTGAGTGTGATGGATCCACGTGGCTACTTGACCCTGCATCTCCTTCCTCCTTGTTGCTGAGGCCAGTTCTGTTCTCTTTCTCCACCTGAACTGCATCTGAAGCCAAGATGAAGGATGAGAAGTGGTTGCTAAGAAGGACCCTCCTGCAGCGAATCCGCTGTGAGGAGGCTGCGCTGGCCTAGCCTGTCATTTCCTTCTCTAAGCTCATTCCAGAGGTCGGCCAAGGGCAGCCTGTCCCTGCCTGCTCTTGTGGCCCGTGAATCAAGAATGGATTTTATATTTCCAAATGGTTGAACAAATAAAAAACTAACACTTCATGACACTGAGAAGTTCCATGTCCATAAGTAAAGTTTGATGGGGGTGCAGTCATGCCCATCTCTTCACAGGCCACCTGCAGAAGGCTGCTGTGGTGCAGCCATGGCAGAGTTGCATCCTTGAGGCAAAGATCAGTTGGCAAAGCTGAAAATACTGACTCCTGGCTCTTTAGGGAAACAGTTTCCAGTCCCTGGTTTAAAGGTTGTGTGGCAGGACCCCAGGATCTTGGTCAGCTTGTTCCTCACTCAGGGCCTGCTGTGGCCTTCGCTAGTATGTCTGCAAAGTCTGCATGCTATGGTGCCTCTCATGGGGGCATTGAGCTCTGTTGTGCTAGATTTCAGGGTGTCTGCCTCGTGGTCACCTGTCTCACCAACAGAGACCTTGTGGCCAGATTCAAACTAGCAGGAACAGTTGGTCTTTGGCAGCAGGGATAACTTCGAGCTGAGCTGCCACCCACCCTGAGGTGGTCCCATGACACCCAATGTCTGGGTCAAGGTTGGGGCAGGGCTGGTGTCCTGAACTGCCCTGCGATGTGGATCCTAATAGCCTGGGGGGAGAGGGGATTGCTATTACTCCCCATATCGTGGGGAGTGCCTCACCCCCTGCGACGTGGAATCGTAAGAGCCAATTACTCCCCCCTGCAATGTGTGTCCATTATTAGCAGTCTCTTTTGTTCAGGATATTAGGAACAATTTCACAGGTTGCGTGTACACAGCCTGTGACAGGACAACGAATACCATCCTCTGCACCTCCGGATATTAGGAACCATATCACACAATAGGTGTATACCTTTTGGGAGATTTGGGGTAATGTCGTCCTGTGTTTCCCTGAATATTCGGAGAAATATCATAGGGCAGCTGTGCACCCACTACTCTCTCAGCAGGAACATCATACTTTACCTACTGGAAATTAGGAGCAATATCACAGACTGGGTGTCAAGCCACTGTCATATTGGAAGTAATATCATGCTCTCCCCCACAAGTTATGAGGAACAATATCACAGGGG
>NW_022310190.1:0-5297 GCF_002776525.5 Piliocolobus tephrosceles
TTTTTTTTTTTTTTTTTTTTTTTTTTTTTTTTTTTTTTTTTTTTAAACAGAGTTTCACTCTTGTTGCGTAGGCTGGAGTGCAATGGCGCAATCTTGGCTCACTACAACGTCCGCCTCCGGAGTTTAGACGATTCTTCTGCCTCAGCCTCCTGAGTAGCTGGGATTACAGGTTCCCACCACCACGCCCAGCTAATTTTTCAAATTTTTAGTAGAGATGGGGTTTCACCATGTTGGTCAGGCTGGTCTGGAACTCCCAATCTCACATGATCCATCCGCCTCAGCCTCCCAAAGTCCTGAGATTATAGGTGAAGTTAAACATTATTTCTTTTGTTTTTGTTTTTTTTGAGACAGCGTCTCACTCTGTGGCCCAGGCTGGAGTGCAGTGGCTCAATCTTGGCTCACTGCAAGCTCCGTCTCCCGGGTTCAGGCCATTCTCCTGCCTCAGCCTCCAAGTAGCTGGGACTACAGGCGCGCACCACCACACCCGGCTAATGTTTTGTATTTTTAGTAGAGACGGGTTTCACGTGTTAGCCAGGATGGTCTTGATCTCCTGACCTCGTGATCCACCCACCTCAGCCTCCCAAAGTGCTGGGATTACAGGCGTGAGCCAGCGCGCCCGGTCAAAGTTAAATATTTTAAATGGGGAGACAATTCTGGATTATATGTGTGAGTTCAATGTAATCACAAATATCTTTATACTAGGGAAGGGGGCGGAGGATCAGAGTGAGTAGTAGGAGATTTGATTATACAAAGTGTTAGGATAAGGAAGCAAGAGCAGGACTTGACTGGCTGTTATCAACTTTGAAGATGGAGGAAGTCCCATGGACCAGGAGACATGGGCGGCCTCTAGGAACTTAAAAAGGCAAATAAATGGATTATCCCCTGGAATCTCTAGAAGGAATAGCAGGCCTGCAAACACCTGGATTTTAGGCAAGTGAAAATGATATTGGACTTTGGCCCATCACTACTGTAAGATAGTTTGTTGTTGTCCTTTTAAGCTGCTATGTTTATGGTAATATATTCAACAACAATAGGAACTAATACCTGCAGCAGTAAATAAAGAATACTTGAGGATATATCATTGCACAAAACCTATTGCTCTCAAGGAATTTACATTCTAATGGGGGAAAAAGGTACATGTGTGAGAAAATATTAATCAGATGTTTATTAGTCCTACAAAGAAAAGTAAAGCAGGGTAGGAAGAATAGAGCAAGTCTGATACAAGTTGTTGAGAAAAAGCCTGGTTTACCAGAGGATGCATAAGTTAAAAACTGAATGAAGTGACAAACAAGTCTTTTGTGTCTCTGGAATAAGAGTGATTCAAGCAGAGGGGACAAGTTCAAATACTCTGAGATGAAAGCAGGTTGGGTGAGTTCTAGGAGCATCCAGGGGGGCAGTATGGCTGGACATCAAGAGTAAGCAAGATGGAATATGGCACAATAGCACTACACCCTATATGGACTGTGCATAAAGTTCTTTCACTTTCTTCACAACTGCACTGATACAAGAGTCATTCTTATCCGAGATCTTGGCAACTGCAGCATGTGATTTTTGTCCTTCCTTGTTGAGTAAAGAACTTGTGCCTTTTCATTTGAAGAAAGTACTTTTGGCTTTTCTTTGTTATATCTGAATTTTCAGCATCACTACTCTTGTGCTTTGAGGCCATTATTAAGTAAAATAAAGAAGGCTTATTTTATTTAGTATCTGCACCAAGATCCTGTGACAGTTGATCACCCAGAAGATACTGACTAATGGGCAGGGAGCTGATACATGGTGACGATGCTGGGCCAGGGGATGATTCACCCCCTGGGTGGGATGAAGCAGGGTGATCTGAGATTTTATTACACCCCTCAGAATAGCACAGAATTTAAAACTTACAAATTGTTTAAAAGATACTTTTTAAAAATAATAAAACAACCCTCATAAACTCTTCATTTTTAGAATTTCTCATTTGATATTTTTAGACTACCGTTGAATGCGGGTAACCAACTGTATAGAAAGAGATCGTGGAAAAGGTGGGAGCTGCTGTAAAACGAATTTTCAAAACACAAAAGTGTAATGTGAAAATTTCAGAAAATTAAAATTCGTCATCTGGGTGGGGATCATTTGAAAATAGAGTTTTTTCCTACATTTTTATGTCACACTGCCCAGGAAATGGCTTCATATATTTATCCTGAAATGTTATCTCTGGAACACTATGATAACTAAGCTTTAGTTGGGAAAGGAAGAACACAACATGAGAACTGGGGTGGACAAGACGACCCAGGACCTGCACTCACATCCATGACTTTCAACAGTTCATCTCACTGCTCTCAATTCATCCTTGGTGAGGTAAAGACCCCATGGTATTTACTTGGACCCCAAGCATCACTGGACGCCATGATGTCTGAGATTCCTACTAGCTGGATAATTATGTGGAGCATCAGCTTTCTCTTTTCTACAAGAAAAATTTAAACTTTCCTGTGTAAAAGTCATGTTCTTTTGAGGTGTGATTTCACTTTCTTTTTTTTTTTATAATCCTTTCCATGGAGAGGAGGTTTATTTTTTCACAGTAAATACTTCCTTTATATGCAATTCAATCTTTTAGAAGCACGGAGAAACTGGGGAGAACAATCACCGTAAAAAAAAAAAAAAAAAAAAAAAATATTTTAAAACAAATACTTAAATGTTCAGATTGCCCCTGTCTCTTCAAATTACTGTTTCAGCCTGCTTCAAAATGCATACTTTGATCGATTGTCGGAAAAATTATACTGTACTGTAGTTACTCAGAATCCCACTCCTTTGTGCACTGTGTCATGTGAGGAGTCGTGGCCACTGAAGCAGAGTCAGGAGGCAAATTGCTTTCGTCTTTGTTCATCCAAAACTCTTAAATTTGAGGTACGTTTTTCAGTGCAACAATTCCTGGAAATGAATCAATTCTAGCAGATTTTGTAGAATCACAATTCTGAAAAGCGCTTGAGCAGTTATTTCATTTTGTCAGGGATGAAACAAAGGCACAGGAAGATTAAAAGATGTATTTCAGGTATTCTTGTTAGAGCTAGCACTTGACTTCAAGGCTTGGGACTTGCTGACCCTGGCCCTTGCCTGGCTTTATGCCTGGTCAGTCCTCAACAGCTTTGAGTACATGGAATACCACTTGTTATTTTCTCTATTGACCATTTTTAGAAAATTTTAAATTATAGTAGTACACCAATTAATACCTGTAGAGGAATTGATAAAGTTAAAAAATCAGTATTTTATAATTATTATAATAATTTAGGCAAGAATGACCAGTGGATGTTAAAATTAACAAGTAGACATTGAATGAGGAATAGGATATTCATATAACATCAAACTATCTCCCCATGAATTATCTATTAATAAAAGGAAATATAGTAACCATATAGTGAAGAAACCTGGCAGATACCTCTTTAACCAAATGATCAAAGTTAACACCATGAATAAGGTGACTTTTATGATGTTCTTGACAAAAATGCATAAACTTGAATCTAGTCATGAGGAAACATTCTGCAAAATTGATCTATTTAAAAATACCAGAGTCTTGAAACACAAAGAGAGGCTATAACTGTTTCATATTAAAAGAGGCTATAAAGAAATGACAATGTAACTCTCAGGTTCTCAATTATATCCTGTATAGAAAAAGATGATGAAAAACAATACTGGGGAATCTGGTGAATTTTGAAGATGGACTGTGATTGATAATAACATTATTGATATTAAATTTTATTTTGATAACGTAGTTATATAAAAAGCATGTTTTTAGAAAATAATTTTTGTAGGGCGGGTATATAGAGAGAGGAAGCATGCATTGTGTCAAAATATTAATAATTATTGGACCATGCTACAAAGGAGCTATTCATGCTATTCTTGCAAATTTATGTTTAAAATTTTCTCAAAATAAACAAAAATTAACCAAAACTCTCAAATTGGAATAGCAATGCGATTTTTTGGTAACAAATGGAATTTCTCAAAAAGGTATAAAAACATTTTTAAATTCTCTCTAACCACTTTCCTCTATTCTCCTGAGATAGTAAATATAAGCAGAAAAATTACATCCTGCCACATCTTATATGCTCATCCAAATATATACATAGATGTTTTTATGAATACATACATATTTCTGTCACAAATAATTGTTTGCACATTACTCTATAATGTGGATCAATACATAAAAAATGTCTGCCTTGCTTAATACGTACAAAAATAATTTCTTTGCCTCACTAGTTGCTTAATATCTCAGAGTATGTGACCCACTCATTATCCAACCATTTCTTTAACTGTTTGAAATTTGCTAACCATTTTCCACTCCCACAATGCTACAATAAATATTGTTGTTTATATGTGTGTGCATATATAATTTACATGTATGTAATTTATATGTGTATGTGTATATATATGTGTGTGTGTATATATATATATATAAAATCTAGACCTAGTACTTCAATTAAAATAACAGACTTCCAAATAATCAAGATGAGTAAAAATGTATACTTCTATAAATGTTACCGTATTCTCCAAATTTTAAGAGTTCACAATTTCCATTTAAAATATATGAAAGCTTGAATTTCTTGTACCCTAAAAACACTGGACATTTTCAAAAATTTTCTGTCTGTATACCACTTTGTAACAATGAGTATCGTATCTGCCTTTTTTTGTGTGTCATCCTGATTTCATATTTCTAAATGTACTTGTTTTAAAAATTAAATATATGCCAAATACCAAGAAAAAAAGGAAAAAAAAGATAAACAATGTGACAATTGATAATAGCACTGAAATAATTATAGAATATGTATCTTTAATATTTATTAATATGAAAATATATTTCCTGTGAAGGATTTATTTCTTCCACTAGTGCAAGACTACCAGCTTCATTCAATAAATAACATCTTTATCTTTGCTGCTTCTTTTGTTTTTTATTCTGTATAACTGAGTCTCCTTTCTTCACAAGTCAACCCATCTCAGGTACATGGAAACCTCTGCACTAAACTTTGTGGATTCTTCCTGGTATACCGGAATTAGCTTGGACTGACCTCAGGAACTGAATTCCAGCTGCTGCCAATAGTGAACCTCTAGGGTTTTACTTACATCAACCTTAGCTAAACTTGACTCTTTAGGGCTTAGTGCACAGAGCCTCAAGTTTTGGTCTCCAGAAAATCAAGCAGAGAAGTGTTTGTTATTGTTTTTTGTTGAATGTTTTTCAATACCACAGATAGAAATTACTTTCTAAACTACTGAAACAAAGGCTTTAGGGGTAGAACTTAGTCATATAGCTTTTGAAAATATTATGAGATTGATAG
>NW_022310193.1:0-1172 GCF_002776525.5 Piliocolobus tephrosceles
TGCAATGCAGAACAGGTGGCTCAAAAGCATAGAAACTGAACGGCTGAGTGGCCCTTCAATAGATGGGGAAAGCAAAGAGGCTAAAATCTGTCCTTTAACATTGTCTTTCTCCCAACAATTAATAGTGAAGGCTGCCTGTTTACAGATTGGAAATGGGGCCTAATCACTGATAGCTGAAAATAAATTGGAAAAGAATTTGAAAACTGTAAGTTTTGGACAATGGATTGACAAGGCTTCAGGTAGAAAAGAAATCTCATTTCACTAGGATGTGCTGGAAGATTACAAATGCCAGGTTAAATATTCTGAAACAAAATTCTTCTTGTTCAAAAGTTAGAAAGAGAGATCTGGGGTTTCACAGGCTGTCTCCACTGCGTACCTCCCCACAGGCAAAAATTAACCTGTTTCGTGATGCACCTTTTATGTGCAGCAAAATAATACCTCTGCAAATATTCCAAAAAAAGGAAAGGGTATTCACTTGGGGTCAAATCCCTCCCATACGGTGTCACGAATATCTGTTATTGAGGGACAAAATGGCCCTTTAGAGGTAGAACTTTTTACTGTAATCTTGAATTCCCCTTACTTCAGGGAAATCACAAACACATTTTTAAATTACATTCTTAATAACTAAGACACTGTGTGATTGTATTAAGCAAACCTATATAGCTAGGCTGTAAAAATGCCCACAATACTGCCTACAAAAAATATGAAGACTTTATAGCTGTGAAAAGAAAAATGGTAAATTCAATAGATAAAAATCGGAAGTCCTTGTGCCAATGGCCTGATGAGCTATCACAGAACAGAATTAGCCTGAGGGAAATAAGGTAACACTGAGATGTAGCCTCAGGCTGAAACTTTCAGTTTCCCTAGGATCTCCTTTAAATCTCATGTGATTTCCAGGCTCCTTATGAAATAATAATAAAAATAAAAAGCAAGTCTTGAAACAAGCAATACATTTTTGAAATGAATGTGAAAGTTTAAAGTCTATTTTTACCATTCTGATGAATTATTTTCTTCTCAGCCTAAGCAAAAATGTATGCTGTAATCTCACCAATGCACCAGTATGTTACATTATTCTTTGTCTATGATAATGCCCAAAGATATTTGTCTTAGTCCAAAAAAGAAAAAATTAGGAATCTCAGAAAGAAAGTTGAGATTAAACCAAAAATAAAAAA
>NW_022310197.1:0-3318 GCF_002776525.5 Piliocolobus tephrosceles
TTCAATGCGCTTCCAAATATCCTATTGCAGATTCCTCAAAAACAGTGTTATCAAACTGCTCAATGAAAAGTACAGTGTAGGACTGTAGGATGAATTCACACATCACAAAGCTGTTTCTCAGAAAGCTTCTTTCTAGTTTTTATTCTGAGGATAGTTCCTTTTTCACTATAGGCCTCAAGGTGCTCCAGAATATCCCTTTGCAGAGTCCACGAAAGCAGTGTTAGCAACCTGCTCCATGAAAAAAAGATGTAAATCTATGAGATGAAACCACACATCACAAAGCAGTTTCTCAGAAAACTTCTTTCTAGTTTTAGTTTTTGTCTGAGTTTTTCCTTTGTCACCATAGGCTTCAATGCGATCCAAAATATCCCTTCTCAGATTCCCCAAAAAACACTGCTACCAAACTGCTCCATGAAAAGAAACGTGTAACTCTGTGAGATGAATTCAAAAATCACAAAGCAGTTTCTCAGAAAGTTTCTTACTAATTTTTGTCTGAGGATAATTCCTTTGTCACTATAAGCTTCAATGCACTGCGAAATACACCATTACTGATTCCAAAAAAACAGTGTTAGCAAACTTCTCAATGAGAAGAACAGTTCAACTCTGTGAGATGAATTCATACATCACAAAGAAATTTTTCAGAGAGTTTCTTTTTGGTGTTTATTTGAGGATATTTCTTTTTTCACTAAAGGCCTGAATGCACTCCCAAATATCCGTTTGCAGATTTCGTGGAAACAGTGTTAGCAAACTGCACCAAGGAAAGAATGGTGTAACTCTGAGAGATGAATTCAAACATCACAAAGAACTTTCTCAAAAGCTTCTGTCTAATTTTTATCTGGGGATATTGCCTTTGTCATCCTAGGTTTCAATGCTATTCAAAGTATCCCTCCTCAAATTAACCAAAAACAGTGCTCCCAAACTGATTCATGAAAAGAGCCATGTAACTCAGTGAGACGAATTAACACAGCATGAAGTCATTTCTGAGAAATCTTCCTTCTAGTTTTTATATCATGTTATTTCCTTTGTTACCAAAATGTTCAATGTGCTCTGATATGTCCCATTGCAGATTCCAAGAGAACAGTGCTAGAAAACTGCTCAATGAAAAGAACAGTGTAACTCTGAGAGATGAATTCTCACATCGCAAAGAACTTTCTCAGAAAGCTGCCGTCTTGTCCTACTCAGAGGGTATTTCCTTTCTCACCATAGACCTCAATGCACTCCAAAATATCCCTTTGCAGATTCCATGAAATTAGGGTTAGCAAACTGCTCTATGAAAAGAAACGTGTAACTCTGTGAGATGAATTTTCAAATCATGAAGCAGTTTTTCAGAAAGCTTATTTCTAGTTTTTGTCTGAGGAGAGTTCTTTTGTCACCATGAGCCTCAATGTGCTACAAAATGTCCCATTCCAGATTCCAAGAAAACAGTGTTACCAAACTACTCAATGAGAAGAACAGTGTAACTCTGTAAGGTGAATTCACACATCACAAAACAGCTTCTCAGAAAGCTTCTTTCTAGTTTTTATCAGAGGATATTTGCTATTTCACAATAGGTCTAAAAGTGCTCCCAAATATCCTTTGTAGATTCCGCAAAAGCAGTGCTAGCAAACTGGTCCATGAAAAGAAAGGTGTGAATTTCTGACAGATGAATCCACACAACATAAAGCAGTTTCTCAGCAAATTTCTTTCTAGTTTTATCTGAGTTTTTCCTATGTCACCATAGGCTTCAACACAATCCATAATATCCCTTCTCAGATTCCCTAAAAACAGTGCTAACAAACTGCTCCATGAAAGGAAATTGTGAATCTGTAAGATGAATTCACAATTTAGAAAGTGGTTTCTGAGAAAGATCTTTCTAGTTTTTGTCTTAGGATATTTCCTTTGTCACCATATGCTTCAAAATGCTCCAAAATATCCCATTGCATACTCCATGAAAACAGTGTTAGCAAAATGCTCAATGAAAAGAACTTGTAACTCTTTGAGAAAAACTCACATCACAAAGCAGCTTCTCTGAAAGCTTTCCAGTTTTTATCTGAGAATATTTCCTTTCTTACCATAGACTTCAATGCACTCCAAAATATCCCTTTGTAGATTCCACAAAAACATATTTTTTCTTTTTTTTAATTTTATTTATTTATTTTTTTATTAAACTTTAAGTTCTAGGGTACATCTGCATAACGTGCAGGTTTGTTACATATGTACACTTGTGACATGTTGGTGTGCTGCACCCATCAACTCGTTAGCAACCATCAATTCATCATTTATATCAGGTATACCTCCCCAATGCAATCCCTCCGCCCACTCCCCTCCCCATGATAGGCCCCAGTGTGTGATGTTCCCCTTCCCGAGTCCAAGTGATCTCATTGTTCAGTTCCCACCTATGAGTGAGAACATGCGGTGTTTGGTCTCCTCTTCTTGTGATAGTTTGCTAAGAATGATGGTTTCCAGCTGCATCCATATCCCTACAAAGGACGCAAACTCATCCTTTTTGATGGCTGCATAGTATTCCAAGGTGTATATGTGCCACATTTTCTTAATCCAGTCTGTCACTGATGGACATTTGGGTTGATTCCAAGTCTTTGCTATTGTGAATAGTGCCGCAATAAACATACGTGTGCATGTGTCTTTGTAGTAGAATAATTTATAATCCTTTGGGTACATACCCAGCAGTGGGATAGCTGGGTCATATGGTACACCTAGTTCTAGATCCTTGAGGAATTGCCATACTGTTTTCCATAATGGTTGAACTAGTTTACAATCCCACCAACATTGTAAAAGTGTTCCTATTTCTCCATATCCTCTCCAACACTGTTGTTTCCTGATTTTTTAATGATTGCCATTCTAACTGGTGTGAGATGGTATCTCATTGTGGTTTTGATTTACATTTCTCTGATGGCGAGTGATGATGAGCATTTTTTCATGTGTCTGTTGGCTGTCTGAATGTCTTCTTTTGAGAAATGTCTGTTCATATCCTTTCCCCACTTTTGGATGGAGTTGTTTGTTTTTTTCTTGTATATTTGTTTAAGTTCTTTGTAGACTGTGGATATTAGCCCTTTGTCAGATGAGTAGATTGCAAACATTTTCTCCCATTCTGTAGGTTGCCTGTTCACTCTGATGGTAGTTTCTTTTGCTGTGCAGAAGCTCTTTAGTTTAATTAGATCCCATTTGTCAATTTTGGCTTTTGCTGCCGTTGCTTTTGGTGTTTTAGACATGAAGTCCTTGCCCATACCTATATTCTGAATGGTACTACCTAGATTTTCTTCTAGGGATTTTATGGTATTAGGTCTAACATTTAAGTCTCTAATCCATCTTGAATTAATC
>NW_022310199.1:0-1212 GCF_002776525.5 Piliocolobus tephrosceles
TAACAAGCATTATATATACATTAATAATTTAAAAGTACATAATATAAAAATATTAAATATTTTTTTAGCATTTGTATATTACTTTTTTTTTTAAATTGACCTAAACAATATTATACTTGTATGTTCAGCTACATAACCATCTAGGCATGCAAAATAAAACTTTATAAAATAATTATTCATTTACACTGTAAATTATTATACTTATACCTTGTATTCATTTTTTTTAAATTGATCTACACAAAGTAGCGCCCTTCATTTTTCAAAAACATAACAATATATGTATGCAATAAAATTTTAAAATATAATTTATTTATTAGTAACATCATTATTAATTTTACTTTTCAAATCATTATAATACAAAATTTGCGTGCAATATATTTTAAACTTTTCATTTATTAATGTCATAATAATGGACCATGGTCATTATCAAAAATTAATTATGCCATCGCCATCTTCCACATTCGGCATTTCATTAACTCCATTAACTCCATTGGCTCCATTGGCTCCATTGGCTCCATTGGCTCCATTGGCTCCATTATTTATATTAAACATGTCATTGATAAAACCTTCTAAATACGGATGCATACTATTTAAAAAATCATCAATACTCATATTTACATCATCATTTTCTTCTTCATTATGATAAACAAAGTGTGTTCCAAAACCATTAGTTAGACCACAACTCATCATAACGTCAATATATGCTTCTGCTATATCAGTAGAATTAGAATGGTTAGATTCATTTTCTTCAACACTTACACCTACACTTACATTTGCATTTTCATCTGATTCAGGACTATTATTTAACTGACCATTATCAGAAAATTCTACAGAACTATAGCTTGAACCGTAATCAATAAATGTTGGATAGCTAGACCCAGATGTTGGGCTTGATAATCCACTTGAACCATATGTTGCATACATACTATTGTCATCCTCATCATCGCAATCCTCATCCCCATCATTACCATCATCGCCATCCTCATCCCCATCATAACCATCCCCATCAACATTATCGTTATCATCACTATGTTCATCAAAATTTTCGAGCATAACATTATTTCGACGTCCATCATCACTATTATCATTGTTTGGGTTTTCATTAGTTCCTTCAAATCCTAAATTTAGCAATGAATATCTCCTTTCGCATTCTGACATATCAATACCATCATCCGAACTAATTTCTCCTTGAGTCAATTTTACAAAACTTGT
>NW_022310200.1:0-9056 GCF_002776525.5 Piliocolobus tephrosceles
ACCATATTAGCCAGGATGGTCTCGATCTCCTGACCTTGTGATCCGCCCGTCTCGGCCTCCCAAAGTGCTGGGATTACAGGCGTGAGCCACCGCGCCCGGCCTGAGTCTTTTCTCTTTTTGTGTTTGAGACAGTCTCGCTCTGTCGCCAGGCTGGAGTGCAGTAGCATGATCTCAGCTCACTGCAACCTCCACTTCCCAGATTCAAGTGATTCTCCTGCCTCAGCCTCCCGAGTAGCTGGGATGGCAGGGACCCCCAACCATGCCTGGCTAATTTTCGTATTTTTAGTAGAGATGGGGTGTCGCCATGCTGGCCAGGCTGGTCTTGAACTCTTGACCTCAAGTGATCCACCTGCCTCAGCCTCCCAAAGTGCTGGGTTTACAGGTGTGAGCCACACACCTGGCCTAGTGCGTCCACCAGTCCTCCCTGGGCCATGGCTCAGTGCCAGCCCCAGACCACTTCTTCCTGGTGCACCTCTAGGCCAGGGGAGCTTCCCAAAGGAAGGGACTTGCAGGTCTTGCAGGCTGGACAAGGTACTATAGGAACCCAGGATTAGCCAGGGCCCTCGTCCTCTTCCCCTCCCTCTTCTCCAGGCAAGAAAAGCTCAGAACAGAAAGGTTTAATGCTGACTTGGGTGCCTGGGGTGGGACGTGTGGGGAGAGGGGGAGTCAGCCTCTCTCCTCTGCCACCCACTCTGGGGTGGGGGATCCAGGGCTGAAGGACAGACACTAAGTGGCGAGGGAGGAAGGCCCCACGCCGTGGGCCAGGCCTCTACATCCTCCACCCTGGCAGACATCGCAAAGGGGTCAGAGCACTCGCTGTAGAGACAAGCTCAGTCTCTGCCCCCTGCCCACCCTCAGCGATGACTACCTGTCCCTGGAGGGTCCCCGCTGGCCACTGGCCATCAGGCAGGCCACACGCTGGAAGTACACACCCATGGGACGCGACGCAGCCGGCCAGCTGTGGTACACGGGCCTGACCAACTCGGACACCCGGGAAGCCTGGTACAACCTGCCGTTGGACCCGGCCATCCCCTTCCGCGAGGCCTACAACCGCTGGCATGGCTGCTACCAACACCGCGAGCACAGCATGCCATCGCGTGAGTGCCTGCCCTCCCCGCCCTGGGCACTGGGCCTGCTGGAGGGGGACAGGAATGACCGCCAGCCCCCACCCCACTGCAGCCTACACCCAGCACCTGCGGGAGACCGCCTGGCACGACCCCATCATCCCTGCCCAGTACCAGGTCCCCAGCACCCGGTGGGGGAGCGCGCTATGGAAAGACAGGCTGATCCGGGGCAAGGAATATGGTGAGGTCAAGTACGGGGCGGGTCCCTGGGAAGCCTGGGGGACGAGGCCACCTAGGCCAGGGTGAAACCACCAGGGGGGTCTGGGAGCCCCTTGCTGGCCAATGGCGAGGAGGTGGGGGCAAAGAGTGACCCGGGTCCCATCTACAGTGATCAACAGGAACCGGTACGGGGTGGAGCCGCTGTGGAGGGCATCAGACTACGTGCCCTCCCTGTCGGCGCCCCAGCGCCCGCCTGGCACCACCCAGAACTACCGGGAGTGGGGTCTGGAGCCATACTGCCCCTCCACCTGCCAGCGGCCCCTGCCTTCCTCCACGCCCACGCCCCGATAAATGCATGCTGCCATGACGCACCCACTGTATGCACCCAGATGAGGGGGGCACTAACCTTGTCCCAGGGGACCAGAGGCTCGGGACAGAGGCAGATGCTGGGCTTGCCGGCCGCCCCCAACTAGGGCAGGGCTGCGATGCCCTGCCCAGCCTACCCCTGCCCAGAGCGCCCCCAGGCAGACAGGAGCCAGGCCGCTGTCATCTCTTTATTTGCTGCCAACAGAGTCCACCAAGCCTACTGGGCAGTCCTGCTGCCCACCACGGCGGGGTCCAGGCCCAGCCCACCACCCCGTAACGGGGTCTCCTCTAGGTTCCAGCCGTCCTGAGGGGGCCCTGGCAGCATCTGGAGACCCCCAGGCCAGCGGTGTTCATTCCCCCAGATCCTTCTGGGATTCCTACTTCCTGCTCCCTGCCGAGAGGGGCACCCCAAGTCCTCCAGAGGGCTGGGTGGGATTAGAGTTGAGAATGGGGCACCCTCAAAGCCCAGGGGTCCCTGCAAGCCCCTGGATTCACAAGGCCCTGGCGGGCATCACTGCTGTCCTCACCCGACCCCATCGCCGGGAGCTGGGCGAGGATGGAGGGTGGGGGGGTCCAGAGAAAAGCGAGGGGCAGTGGGGGCGTCTCCTCGAGGTTCCGGGGGGCATCCTCGTGCATCCCCGCGGTTCCCTTGCACAGGGGCAGGAGATCATCAGGGCCGGGCATCAGGGTGCCCTGCAAGGGAGGGGTGGAAATGGCATTAGGGAGGGTGGAGTGCAGCGCATGCCCCCCCACCCCGACCCTGGCGTGGTCAGTCTCTGGGGAGGGAAGGGTGCGCCGGGACTCACAGCGACGCAGGCGGATGGGCCACAGCAGGAGGCTGCAGAGACACAGGGCAGCGGCCACGCCCACGCCGCCCGTCACGGCCACCATTGCCCAGTGGTAGAAGCTCACGCAGGCCCTGCAGCAGAGCTCCGAGCTGTGGGAGGAGACGGGGGCTGAGCAGGCACCGCGGGGCCCCCCCCCCCCCACCCAAGCTGAACCTGTTCCTCCCCTCCCACCTGACGGCGGCTCTGTCCTGTCCAAGCCAGGAGCTGGGGTCCCCGCAACTCCCTCCCTCCTGTCCCACACCCAGCAGTTCGGCCCGTCCTGTCGGCCCTGCCTCCAGGGTCCATCCCGAATCCACCACGTCTCCCCGTCTCCCCACGTCCAGCTCCAGCACGGCCCACCTGCATCCGCCCAGTCCCCTCCGCCCTGGTCCCAGGCTCCACCCTCTCCCCCACCAGCTGTCCTCCCGGGAGCGGCCACCAGAGGGCGTCTTTGAGCGCCTGGGTCAGGGCCTGTCCCTCCTCTGCCCACAGATCTCCATGGCTCCCACTGTCCTCAGGGTCAAGGCCCAAGTCCTCCCCATGGCCCACCACGACCTGCCCCGTCCCCTCCTTGCCCTTCCCTCCTCCCTCTGCTCCAGCCACAAGGGCCTCCTCCCTGTTCCTCCAACACGCCAGCTGTGGTCCCGCCCAGGGCTTTGGCCTGGAACGCTCTGACATCCTGCAGGTGTCAGGTGCATGTCACCTCCTCCAAGAAGCCCTCCCTGGCTTCCTGCCCTGGCTGCCCAGGCTGCTCTGAGCGTTCACCTTTACACACCACCCACGCCAGTCCCGACCACACGTTCACCTCTGTGACTATTCACACGGCTGGCTCTGCCCCAGGCCCTGAGCCTCTACAGGCATGAATGCTGTGATGCCGTGGTCTAGAACCATCCGTGTCTGAACGCTGAGTTCTATGGGTCTGGTTTACACAAACTCGGGGCTCCCTTCCAGCTGGGTCCACCCCCGATATATTTCTGTACAGTGTTTTCAGCACTGCACACACAGACCTAGCGTTTGTTGAATGAATACATGAAGTGCTCAGTGGAAGAAACGAGAGGTCTCCCCGGTCTATGACTCCCACTGGGGCGGGTGTCTTTGGTCCACAGCTGGATGCCCAGACCCAGAACACTGCTGGGCACACAGCAGGTGCTCAGTACCCCCTTACTGAACAAAAGAATGGATGAAGGAAGGAAGGAGAGAATGAATGAATGAACAGTGGCACTCACGGGCAAGGGTGCAGGCTCTGGATGGCCATGACTGCCAGCCCGTTGGCCACCTTATCCGAGAAGCTCATGGAGCCGTACACGAACGCTCCGCTGTTCTGTGGAGACACAGGCAAGGTGGTCAGCGTGCATCCCGAGATCTAGGCCCCGGCCTCCCCAGCCCCAGCCCGGCTACCAGCCCTACCGTGTGGGGACCGATGAGGTCAGCCGTCATGGCCAGCGAGGTGACGAGGATGGTGGCACAGCCAGCACCCAGCAGCACAGCCGCTGCGTATACGGCCACACCCAGCCCCTCCGCCAGCGCCACCCAGGCGGCAAAAGCCAGGATCACCAGGAGGCCCGAGAAGTAGGTCATCTGTAGGGACAGCCCCGGGGTCAGGCCCATACCACTGGGTGCCCCCAAGCCTAGTGCTGGCCCTCTCTGGTCTTCAATCTGCCACCCCTACCTCCAACCCCAGCAAACGGGGCATGAGCTGGATGGTCCCTCAGGAGCCCGGGCGCTGGCCCTGGACAAGTCCGAGGCTCGGCAGACCCTCCATGCCGGAGCTGTGCTTTCTGTCCACACCACAGCGGCTGCAGACATGTGGCTACTCTGCCTGAAGGCAGGTCAGTTACAACGAAAGCAAATGACGGACTCGGCTCAGACCCCGCGGCCACATTTCACGCCTTCAGTAGCTGCACAGGGTGGACGGAAAGCAGCAGAGCTCAGCAGCCGCGAGAGTATGAACCTGAGACACGCAGAAGCCAGGGTCCCAGAATTCCTCGTTCCCAGATCCGGGGCTGCTTTTTTTTTTTTTTTTTTCAGACAGAGTCTCGCTCTGTCGCCCAGGCTGGAGTGCAGTGGCGCGATCTCAACTCACTGCAAGCTCCGCCTCCCGGGTTCACGCCATTCTCCTGCCTCAGCCTCCCGAGTAGCTGGGACTACAGGCGCCCGCCACCACACCCGGCTGATTTTTTGTATTTTCGGTAGAGACGGGGTTTCACCATGTTAGCCAGGATGGTCTCGATCTCCTGACCTCGTGATCCGCCCGCCTCAGCCTCCCAAAGTGCTGGGATTACAGGCTTGAGCCACCGCGCCCGGCCTGGCTTCTGTTTCTTAAGTCACCTAGCCTGTGGTTCCAGGGCTTCTACAAGGCGGGAACTCGGAGGCCTGGAAGCATCCAGGGCTGGAACCCGGAGTGGCTGGGATCTCAGCTGCAGGGCACCCCGTCCTCCGCCCCGGTCCCTGTGCACTCACGTTCCGCCCAATTCTCTTGTTGATGGGCTTCATGAGGAAGGAGGAGAAGAAGCCGCTGAGGTACATCACCAGGGGAATGGTCGCGATGAACTTCTGTGGGGGCAGAGCCAGGCACGGCGTGTCAGTCATGGCTCGCCAGGCTCGGGCTGTCCCAGCCCAGCGTCCCCACCCCAACCCGCTCACCTTGGGCAGGTGGAGGGAGTAGGTGAGGTACATGGCCATGTAGGTCTGGGACAGGTTCACGATGAGCCTGGTGGTCATGTACAGCATGCCCACCTGTGGGCAGAGACAGAGGGACTGCCAGGGGTCAGGAGGGCCTTCTCCACTCCCACCAGCAGGGGGCACCAGGGCCAGGGTGGGCACCCCGTGCAGCTGGCATTTGATCCATTGGTAGTAGTGACTGCCCAGTGGGGTGGGCCGGGGAGAGGAAAGTGGCGCTTGATGAGTGATGTCTGCCCCGGGTGTGGGCTGCACCAGCAGCCGCGTGTGCTCTGTGTCTGGATGCAGCTGCCCCGCACAGCAAAGGCCCAGTGGGTGGGAGAGGAGGTCCACGCCAGCCCCGCCGCCCCTAGCACGCACCTGGTAGAAAGCCGGCTCCCGGAGCCAGTGCTTCCAGAGCAGCAGGGGCTGGGTGACGGCGGGGGCCAACAGGGGGGTGTGCTCGCCTGGCTCCTCCACGTGCGGCCGGCGCCTCTCCCGGGTGCCCAGGTGGAACAGCAGTGAGAACATGGCGCCGACACCCACCACCAGCAGGGACAGGTTCTGGGGACCCGGCGGAAGCGGTCAGTGGCGGCTGGCCCAGCCCCTATCCCTGGCTTGAGGACTTCAGGCGACCCACCCGGGCTCCAGCTCACCCGGAACATAGGCACGTCCTGGTCCCCCAGCTGGTCGCTGATGTCGATGTCCTGGGCGGGCTCCACCCGTGACGAGCCCTGCAGGTGCAGCAGGAGCCAGGCGGCGCCGTAGACGGTGATGTTGGCCACCACGGTGAACGCATACCTGGCGGGCAGGTGGGCAGGGACTCAACAAGACGCCAGGACCCCGGGCCACTTCCTCCCCGCGTGGCCGCACCGTCAGAGCAGCCTGGGGAACCCCTGACTGATGGGTGATTCTAGCCCCCGTCACACTGTGGCCTCCAGGAAGCCCCTGCTGGCCTCCGTTTCCCCAGCCCGCACATTATCTAACGCAGGACAGCTGTGACCCGCAACTCCCCGCTTCGTGCCTAGGACCAGGGTGCGGTGACTCAGCCAAGCGGAGTCCACGCTACAACCCCGAAGTCTGAGAACCCAGAGACTCAGAAGCCGAAATTCGAGAATTCTTCCCCAGATGCTGGGCGGCTACAGGGCGAGGGCTCCCTGGTCTAGAAGCATCCAGGCCGGCCCCTGCCCGCAGCCCGGCCAGGCACGGAGCACCCCAGGGGGTCCTCGGAATCCCACCACGAATCAGTCTCTTTCTGAAAGTGGGAACCATGCCACCTCCAGAGGCCACGTGAGCACAGCAGGAGGTCAGCTGGCAAAGCGATGGCACGTAGGAAGTGCCTGGGGTCTGGCCCCGGTCAGCTGGGGCCCTCAGGGGCCCTGGGCATTGGGCAACCCGTGTCGTTAGCGCCTGCACCTGTCTCATGCCCATAATAGGGAACTCAGATCCGGGGGTGGGGAGGAGGCCAGAGTGGGCGGAGCTGGTGATGCAGGGTCAGATGTGGAGACAGCGAGCTCCCCCGACACAGAGGCGCTGTGTGGGCCCTGGCTTTGGGCACCAGCTGGGGCCGAGCCCTCCTCTGGAGTACATGGGAGAGAACAGTTCCCACCTCCCACCTCACAGGGAGGGTTAAGGAAGTTGAGATTCATGTTAAGGGCCTAGAACTACACCAGGCACACAGCAGGTGCGCAATACATCATCCTCATAACCAGAAGAACCTCTTCCCGTGCCTCTAGCAAGTGAGTGGATAAGCCGGGCACCCGCCGCACCCCGGTGTAACAGAAAGAATTCTTTTTTTTTTTTTTTGACGGAGTCTCGCTCTGTCGCCCAGGCTGGAGTGCAGTGGTGCGATCTCGGCTCACTGCAAGCTCCATCTTCCAGGTTCAAGCCATTCTCCTGCCTCAGCCTCCCGAGTAGCTGGGACTACAGGCGCCCGCCACCTCGCACGGCTAGTTTTTTTTGTATTTTTAGTAGGGACGGTGTTTCACCGTGTTAGCCAGGATGGTCTCAATCTCCTGACCTCGTGATCCACCCGCCTGGGCCTCCCAAAGTGCTGGGATTACAGGCGTGAGCCACCGCGCCCGGCCAACAGAAAGAATTCTAAGTCAGCCCCAGAGAGGCCTGCGCGTCCCATCACCTCCCCGTGGCAGCAGGACCTGTAAGTCTGCCATGGACGTTACTCCCAGGATGTAGCCAGGGCTAAGTGGCGTTCTATGGCAGAGGGAAAGGGACTTTGCAAACGTGTTCTAACCAAGGACCTTGGTCAGCTCAGACACATCCACAGGGAGATTACTGGTCAGACGTGGTGGCTCACACCTGTCATCCCAGCACTTTGGGAGGCCGAGGCGGGCAGATCACTGAGGTCAGGAGTTCGAGACCAGCCTGGCCAACACGGTGAAATCCCATCTCTACTAAAAATACAAAAATTAGCCGGGCGTGGTGGGGGCACCTGAAGTCCCAGCTATTTGGGAGGCTGAGGCAGGAGAATCGCTTGAACCCGGGAGGTGGAGACTGCAGTGAGCCGAGATCGCGCCACTGCACTCCAGCCTGGGTGACAGAGTGAGACTTTTATCTCAAACAAAAACAAAAACAAAAAAAAAGGCCAGCACAGTAGCTCACGCCTGTAATCCCAGCACTTTGGGAGGCCAAGGCAGGCAGATCACCTGAGGTCAGGAGTTTGAGACCAGCCTGGCCAACATGGTACACAGGGAAACTCCGTGTCTATTAAAAATACAAAAAAAAAAAAAAAATTAGCCGAGATCGTACCACTGCACTCCAGCCTGGCTGACAGAGCGAGATTCTCTCGAGGGAGACTACCGTGGGCGGGCCTGGCCAAATCAGGCCATCCTTTGGGAGAGAGGACTTAGGACTTCTTGGGATCACAGATTCCCCCTGCTGGCCTCAGAAGCAGCAGCCGGCCACCATGATCTGCACAGGTCCAAGACGGCAAATTCCTCCACCAACCATGTGAGCACAGAGGAGGGACCACCCCCAGCCTTCCCTGAGACCCTAATCCTGGGCAACCCCTTGAATGCAGGCTTGACAGACCCTGAAGCACAACACCCCTCTCCCCCCAGCTCAACCATGGAGACTCCTGACCCCCAAAAACTGCGACAGGAGAAATGTGTGATGGCCGAGTGCGGTGGCTCACGCCTGTAATCCCAGCACTTTGGGAGGCCAAGGCAGGAGGATCACTTGAGCCCAAGAGTTCAAGACCAGCCTGGGCCATATAGTGAGACCCCATCTCTACAAAACCTTTAAAAAACAGCTGGGTGTGGTGGCATACTCCTGTAGTCCCAGCTACTCAGGAGGCTGAGGCAGGAGGATCACTTGAGCCCAGGAGGTGGAGGCTGCAGTGAGCCGAGATCACACCACTGTACTCCAGCCTGGGCAATAGAGTGAGACCCCTCTCTCCAAAAAATAAACATAAAAGACTGCCTGGTCTCGAGCTGCTGAGTCTGTGGCCACTCGATACGTGGCCCCGCTGACTGATACGCCGCGCCAGGGCCCACCCTGCCCACGGGGGAGGGTGCCCAGGCCCCCACCTGAGTGCTGTGAGCTCCACCTTCTCATGGTCGTTGGTGACGAGCTCCGGGATGAGGCTGAGGTGGGAGATCTGCGTGGAGGCCCAGCCAAACTGGAAGATCACGATGAACGGGCCGTAGTAGAGGAGGGCAGCCCACTCAGGCGTGGCCGCCCCGCAGCCCAGGCAGGGGCTGAAGATGAAGGGGAAGGACAGCAGGACGCAGACGGTGCCTGTGGACAGGTCAGGTGGTCAGTCTTGGGGCCGTCCCGCACCAGCCAGGGCTCCCGGGGTGGGGACACGGAGGGAGGAGAGAGGGAAACCGAGGTGCAGACGGAGACGCCCCCCCATGCACAGTCACGCAGGAGCGAGGGTCTGCAGCCGGGGTCCCCCACACAC
>NW_022310200.1:9066-9167 GCF_002776525.5 Piliocolobus tephrosceles
CACAGTCACGCAGGAGCGAGGGTCTGCAGCCGGGGTCCCCCACACACACAGTCACGCAGGAGCGAGGGTCTGCAGCCGGGGTCCCCCAGGCTTATGGCCGC
>NW_022310201.1:0-4396 GCF_002776525.5 Piliocolobus tephrosceles
AAAAATATCTCTTCTCTGATTCCCCTAAACAGTGCTTCCAAACTGCTCCATGAAAACAGTCAGGTAACTTTGTGAGATGAATTCACAAATCACAAAACAGTTTGTCAGTAAGTTTCTTACAAGTTTTTGTCTCAGGATATTTCCTTTGTCACTCTAAGCTTCAATGTGCTCAAAAATATCCTATTGCAGATTCCAAGAACACAGTGTTAGCAAACTACTCAATGAAAAGAACAGTGTAACTGTGTGAAATGAATTCACCCATCACAAAGCAGTTTCTCAGAAAACTTCGTTTTGGTTTTTATCTGAGTATATTTCCTTTTTCACCATAGGCTTCAATGTGATCCAAATTATCCCTACTCAGACTCCCCAAAATCAGTGCTACCAAACTTCTCCATGAAAAGAATCATGTAACCCTGTGAAATGAATTAACACATCACCAAGCGATTTCTCAGGAAGCTTCTTTCTAATTTTTATCTGAGGGTATTTCCTTTTCCAACATAGGCTTCAATGTGCTCTCAAATGCCCCTTCTCAGAAAGCACTAAAACAGTGATACCAAAGTACTTCCTCAACAGAAATGTTTAGCTCTATGAGATGAATGCACACATCACAAAGGAGTTTCTCAGAAAGCTTCTCCCCAGTTTTTAACCTGAAAACATTTCATTTCTCACCACTGTACTCTGTGCACTCCCGAATATCCCTTTGCAGATTCCACAAAAACCATGTTACCAAACTGCTTGATGAAAGGAAAGGTGTAATTCTGTGAGATGAATTCACCCATCACAAAGCAGTTTCTCATAAAGCTTCTTTCTAGTTTTAATCTGAGAATATTTCCTTTTGAAGCACATAGGCTTCAATGTGCTCCCAAATATCTGCTCTCAAATACCACAAAACAGTGATACCCAACTGATCAATCAACAAAAAAAGTTAAACTCTAATTGATGAATACACCCACCATAAAACCCTTTCTCAAAAATCTTCTCTCCAGTTTTTATGTGAAGTTATTTCCTTTTTCATTGTAGGCCTCTAGGAGCTCCCGAATATCCCTTTAAAACAGTGTTAGCAAACTGCTCAAAGAAAACAACAGTGTAACTTGGTGTGATGAATTCACCCATCACAAAGAAATTTCTCAGAAAGCTTCTTTGTAATTTTCATCTCAGGATATTTCCTTTTCCACCGTCGACTTCTATGCACTCCCAAATACCCTTTCTCAAACACCACAAAAACAGTGGTACCAAATGATCCATGAAAAGAATCGTGTAACACTGGACGATGACTTCATCACAAAGCAGTTTCTCAGAAAGCTTCTTTCTAGTTTTTATATGAGTATATTTCCTTTGTCACCATTAGCATCAATGCACTTCGAAATATCCCATTGCAGATTTCAAGAAAACAGTGTTAGCAAACTGCTCAAAGAAGAGAATGGTGTAACTCTGTGAGATGAGTTCACACATCACAAAGCAGTTTCTCAGAAGGCTTCCTTTTGGTTTTTATCTGAGGATATTTCTTTGCCACCAGAGGCTTCAAAGTGATACAAAATATCCCTTCTTGGACACCACAAAAAGAGTCGTGTCAAAGTGCTCCCTCAACAGAAACATATAGCTCTATGAGACAAATGCACACATCACAAAGACGTTTCCCTGAAAACTTCTCTCCAGTTGTTACCTGAAGAATTTTGTTTTTTCACCTTAGGCCTCTACAAGCTCCTAAATATCCCTCTGTAGATTCCACAAGAAGAGTGCTAAAGAACTGCTCCATGAAAAGAATGATGTGGCCTGGCGCGGTGGCTCAAGACTGTAATCCCAGCACTTTGGGAGGCCGAGATGGGCGGATCACGAGGTCAGGAGATCGAGACCATCCTGGCTAACACGGTGAAACCCCATCTCTACTAAAAATACAAAAAAAAAAAAAAAAAAAAAACTAGCCAGGCGAAGTGGCGGGCGCCTGTAGTCCCAGCTACTCCGGAGGCTGAGGCAGGAGAATGGCATAAATCCGGGAGGCAGAGCTTGCAGTGAGCTGAGATCCGGCCACTGCACTCCAGTCCGGGCAACGGAGTGAGACTCCGCCTCAAAAAAAAAAAAAAAAGAAAGAAAGAAAGAAAAGAATGATGTAACTGTGAGATACATTGACCCATCATAAAGCAATTTCTCAGGAAGCTTCTGTCTAGCTTTTACCTGAGGATATTTCCGTTTCCACTATAGGCTTCGATACCCTCCCAAATATCCCTTCTCTTCTTTCTAGTTTTATATGAGGATATATCCTTTGTAACCATAAGTTTCAATATGCGCTATGAAATATTGGAATGGAGATTCCAAGACAACAGTGTAAGCCAACTGCTAAATGCAAGGAACAGTGTAACTCTGTGAGAAGAATTCACACATCACAAAGCAGTTTCTCAGAAAGCTTCTTTTCAGTTTTTATTTGAATATATTTTCTTTTTCACCATAGGACTCAATGCACTCCCAAATATCCTACTGAAGATTCCATGAAAACAGTGTTATCAAACTGCTTTATGAAAACAACAGTGTAACTCTGTGAGACGAATTCACACAGCATAAAGTGTTCTCTCAGAAAGTTTCTTTCTAGTTTTAATCAGAGGATATTTCCATTGTCACCATAGGCTTGAATGTGACCGAAAATATCCCTTCTCAGACTCCCCAAAATAGTGCTACCAAACTGTTCCATGAAAAGAATGGTGTAACTCTGTGAGATGAATTCACATATCATAAAGATGTTTCTCAGAAAACTTCTTTAAAGTTTTTATCTAAGGACGTTTCGTTTTTCAATGTAGGCCTCGATGTGCTCCGGAATATCCCATTGCAGATTCCATGAAAACAGTGTTAGCAAACAGCTCCATGAAAAGGAAAGTGTACTTCTGTGAGATGAATTCACAAGCCACAAAGCGGTTTCTCAGAAAGATTGTTTCTAGTTTTTGTATGAGCATATATCATTTTTCAACATAAGCTTCAATGCTCTGTGAAATACCAGAATGCAGATTCCAAGACAACAATGTAAGCAAACTGCTCAATGCAATGAAGAGTGTAACTCTGGGAGAGGAAGTCACACAGTACAAAGCAGTTTCTCAGAAAGCTTCTTTTTAGCTTTTATCTGAGGATATTTCCTTTTTCACCATAGTCATCAATGAGCTCTCAAATATCCTATTGCAGACTCCACGAAAAGAGTGTTATTAAACTTCTTAATGAAAACAACAGTGTAACTCCATGAGATAAATTCATAAATCACAAAGTGGTTTCACAGAAAACTTGTTTCTAGTTCTTATGTGAGGATATTTCCCTTGTCATCATAGGCTTCAATGCGACCCAAAATATCCCTTCTCAGATTCCCCAAAAACAGTGTTACCATACTGTTCCATGAAAAAGAATGGTGTAACTATGTGAGACGAATTCACATATCACCAAGATGTTTCTCAGAAAACGTCTTTCTAATTTTTATCTGAGGATATTTCCTTTTTCTCCATATTCCTCAATGAACTCAAACTTCTCCATGAAAAGAAAGATGTAACTCTGTGAGATTAATTCATACATCACAAATAACTTTCTCAGAGCATCTTTCTAGTTTTTATCTGAGGATATTTCCTTTATCACCATAGACTTCAACATGATCTAAAATATCCCTTCTCAGATACCCCAAAAACAGTGCTACTAAACTATTCCACGAAAAGAATGGTGCAACTCTGTGAGATGAATTCTCATATCACAAAGATGTTTCTCAGAAATATTCTTTCTAGTTTTTTTCTGAGGATATTTCCTTTTTCACCATTATCCTGATGGCACTCCAGAATATCCCATTGCAGTTTAAATGAAGAAAGTGGTAGCAAACATGTCTTTGAGATGAAGTCACACATCACAAAGCAGTTTCACAGTAAGTTTCTTTTGGGTTTTATCTGACGATATTTCTTGTGTCTATGTAGGATTCAATACACTCCCAAATATCCTATTGTAGATTCCATAAAAACAGTGTTATCAAACCGCTCAATGAAAAGAATGGTGTAACTATGTAAGATGAATTCAGACATTCTAAAACTGTTTCTCAGAAGCATACATTCTAGTTTTTATCTGAGGATATTTCCTTTTACACTATAAGCCTCAATGTGCTCCAGATTATCTCATTTGCAAATTCCATTAAAACAGTTTTAGCAAACTTCTCCAGCGAAGGAAAGGTGTAGCTCTATAGGATGAATTCACACATCACAAAGAACTTTCTAAGAAAGCATTTTTCTAGTTTTTTCCAGAGGATATTTCCTATGTCACCATCAACTTCAATGGGATCCAAATACCTATGAATATAATTGTTAAACTCTGAGATGAATTCACAAATCACAAAGCAGTTTCTCAGAGATCTTCTTTCTAGTTTTTGACTGAGGATATTTCCTTTGCC
>NW_022310202.1:0-4307 GCF_002776525.5 Piliocolobus tephrosceles
GCTTTAGGGTGATGGAAATGTTCTATATATCTTGAGAAAGGCAATGTTTAACACAGGGGTCTATGTTTCTTAAGACTCATTAACCTGTATGCTTAGAATCAGTGGACTTTATTCTATCTAAATTATATCTCAGTAAAGTTAATTTTAAAATGTTTAAACTTAGTAAGTACCTATAAGGAAAAAAATGTCCTTTCCAATGCTAAAAGTTTCTTTGCTCTCCTGCCTCTTTCCAGAAAAATCTCAAATTTAGCAAGTCTTTCTGACTTTGGGTTCTGAGCAACCCTTACCTTGCAATCCTCCTTCCTGCTACATCCACTTGTCTGTGGTGGCCCCGAGTAGGACCCTGGAAATCCCCTCCTCATGAGGACTTCTCTCCCAGAACCTAGCTACATATCCAAAGTGAGAAGGTCTCCAGCTCATCTCCTGCTTATCATGAAAGTCACCTCCCCAGAAAAACCCTCCTTTATTCACTACCTTATCGCCCATAATTACTTTGTATCCCACTGCCCTGTTTAATTTTTATTGCACTAACTGATATATACCTTTTATTGTTATTTGCTTGCTTATTCATTGTCCCCTTCCACTAAAATGGTAACTTCAGGAGCACAGGGACCTGTCTGTCTTGCTCACCACTGTACCCTCAGTGCCCAGCACAATGCCTGGCACACAGTAGTCATTCAATAAATGTTTATTGAATAAGTAACAATCCATCTAGTTCAGTGTCTTCTGGTAGAGAACAATAACATTACATGGGAAATCATAAAACTTCTCATTAACCATGGCCATCTCACTTCATATAGCCGAGTCTTAGTTTTCTTACCTCAAAAATTGGGATTCTAACCAATAGTCTTTTATACCTACCTCTTTAGAACTGTTACATACATCAAAAGAGGCAATTATGTTTTAAAATATACCCACTAAAACTTCAATGTGGTTGGGCACGGTGGCTCAGACCTGTAATCACAGCACTTTGGGAGGCCAAGACAGGTGGATCGCTTGAAATCAGAAGATCAACACCAGCCTAGGCAACATGGTAAAACACCATCTATATAAATGCAAAACTTAGTCAGGCACAGTGGCACTTGCCTGTAGTCCCAGCTACTTAGAAGTCTGAGGTGGGAGGATCACCTGAGCCGGGAGGCTCAGGCTGCAGTGAGCCAAGATTGCACCACTGCACTCCAGCCTGGGTGACAAGACCTTTCTCAAAAAAAAAAAAAAAAAAAAAAAAGAGCTTCAATACAAAATAATAATAATAACAATGATAATAATGTCTAACATTTGTTGCACTTTTACTGTGGGTCAGGCATTCTTCTAAGTGCTTTTCAGTATTATATCATATAATCCTCCCAAAAGCCCTATAAGCTAGGTATTGCTGTTATCCCTTTTTGCAGATGAGATGACGGAGGCCTGGAAAGGCTGAGTAACTTGCCTAAGGTCACAGAGCTAGGAAGTCTTAGAGCTGGGATTAAAAAACACAGATAGGCTCCAAAGCTTCCACTCTATACTACTTCACAGGACACCGGGACCTTGTCCATAACATCATAAGTCAGGATAAATCCTGGCACAGTTCAGGAAACACTGACAGAATGGAGTAGGAACATCTAGGAGGTGACAGGAACCTCTGGAGTAGAGTGGATGGTTGGCTGGAAGGAATCCACACTGGTGGACAGGCACAGGTTTTCAAATGATATTGCTGGCATAGACCATAGCCCAGAAGAAGGCCGAACTGGGCATCCCCCAAAGCAAGCCGACACAGCTCCTGGGACTCGCAGAGCAGGCAATATCCCCAAGGAGAAGCATACGTAATGTTGAAAATGCAGCCTCGCAGAACAAGCTATGGAGTTTGCATTTGCTCAGAGGGCTCAGGGCTGCTGCTTGTTGGGGGTTGAGGGGAAGCAGAGCAAAAGAGCAACAAAAGATAGGCTGGCTCCCTTGCACCCTGGCAGGAGAAAAGGACAGTCCCTGATGGTATCCAACCAATGCACACCAGAATGTGTGAAGTAGAAGGAAAGGGGGGTTACAGACAGTTGGAGTGCTCAGGGCACTTGCCAATCGGTAGGAAAGGATTTCAACATTTGAATAGCTGTGGAGCTGTGCTGGTGCCTCAAGTTTGAAATGCCTCCCCCAGGGTAGAAGATTTTTACTTTCTCTTATCTTCCTCAAGTCTCCAGCCTGGCTAAGAATTGAATTCTAGGTAACACCTGGGGCAAGCCCAGCTGAAGAAAAGGTACAAACCCACATAGTTCCAGTGCCACTGGATCACACTGTCTTATAATGTCTTGTTTTCGTGTCTGCCTTTCCACCAGACTACAAATAGCTTGTAATAAATGAACAGATAAGGGCCTCCCACCTGCTGGGCACCCAGCCAATCAATGTTTGTTGAGGAACAGCTAATTGTGTGCTGAACCAGGCCCTCCGCTAGGCTCTTCTCACAGACTGTCACATCTAATCCTCAAGGTGCCTCTGTTGGTAGCCCCAATTCGCAACTGAGGAAATGAAGGTACAGAGGATCAGAAAGTTGCCCACATCTGGGAGGAAGCCCAGGCAAAATGAGACTTGAGTCTGTACTCTTCACCACCACACTTGACTTGAGTGGCTGGTGGGTGCCTATCCATGTGCAAAACATCTGAGGTGAATAAAGGCATGGCTTGCTTAGGAATCCAGGAGACATGGCACAGGAGTAGAGGGTGCATGAAGGGGAAGTGAAGGATGACAAAGCTAGAAAAGTCAGCTGGCATCAGAGTGCTATGTGGATTCACTGCTAAGTCCAAGGAGAAACCATTTGAAGGGTTTGAGCCCCGCGGTTTCAGAGTAAGCTTTGTGTTCTGGAGTGCTCACTCAGTCTGCTATGGGAAGGATACATTGGAGCAAGCCATGTGCTGCTTAACTGTTCTTTACTTCCTTTGCTTATTTCTGCTTTTTTTCCTTCCTTTCATTTTTCCTTTTTTAAAATTCCAGCTTCACTGGACTTCACTAAATGTTAAAAGATTCCAGAGCTGAACCAACACACCTCTTGTGGGGTAGATGGGGAAGGTGAGGGGTGTCCTAGAAACCCCAGCTGTGATGGAGACAACTGATGAAGAGGAGGGTGGTAGGTTTTCATTTTCCTTCCCTAAGGTTACACTTGACCTCCAGGCCTTTATTTGCCACTGTCACAACCATCAGATGCCAGAAACAGTAGAAGGCAGACTCCATACTCTCTCACACCTCCAAATGCCAAATGCATATATTTTCAATGACCTTGACGTGGTTTAACACAGCACCTCCCAAAAGATGATAAATCATGTCCCAGAACTCAGCAAGAGAGGAAAGCAAAAGAAAACACCCTGATCTGCTAACTTTCCTCTAGGGGGTTGACAGCATCTCGCTCCCAAAAGCCCCAGTGCCTTGTTGGCTCGGGGACCCTAGCCATGTTGTATAAAGAAGGGAAATATGTAAGTACACCGCCGTGAGAAAGAGCTAAGGCCAAGCGGTCCAAGGCTCCAGATTAAGGCTGCAATGTCTTCGGATGCATGGGTTCGAATCCCACCCCTGCAATCTTTTTGTGCTTTCTCCATTTCGTCCCCCCATGGGTTACAAAACGAGGATTCGTTGGAACTCCCTTTGGGCCCCACGCTTGCTCGGGATCTGGATTCCATTTGGCAGCGCGCAGCCTTCCAGTGAACGGGCTTTGTGCAAAGTTCGTCGGCGCTGCTGTCCACAGCAAGTGAGGTGGGTTCAGTTCTTCCCAGGTGCCAACAGTTGAGGCACCCCAGGTGGTGCCACAACCGTTGAGGAACGGCAACGGTATAAATACCCTTGATGGCCTTTTCTCCGTAACCAGGTGGAGACGGTGGTGGGCTGTTCCAGGCTAGTTATCTGTGTAATTAATTTGAAGCAGTGAGGTGAAAAACAGAAGATGCTGTTTCCGCCCGGGGACCTTTCACGCGTTAGGCGAACGTGATAACCACTACACTACGGAAACCTGCTTGGCTCTCCTGGCCCATCAGAATGAGGCACGACAACGGGCCGTATCTGATTTCTCACGGTGATTCTGAGCTTCCTCCACGCGTCCCTTTGAGCTTGGCTAATGGGCATGAGCACATAAGAAAAGGACGTTTCGGCACTTGGAAGGCTGGACGGATGGACGGCTGGAGCCCAGGAGCTCGGGGCTGCACTAAGCTATGTTTGCGCCACTGCACTCCAGCCTGGGAGACAGAGCAAGACTCTGTCTCGAAAGAGAGAAAAGAAAGAAAAAGCGAGCGAGAGAGAGAGACAAGAAAAGGAAGTTTTCATGCCCGACGTGGTGGCATAAGTGGGCCTGGGAG
>NW_022310203.1:0-1146 GCF_002776525.5 Piliocolobus tephrosceles
CCGACATCCCTCAGCCTGGAGTCAGGCGGCAGGGCCCGGAGCCTCTCATCGTGGTGAAGCCGACACACAGCAGGCCTCAGGGTGGCTGTCGAGAAGTTCCCCAGGCTGCCTCCAAGCACCACGGCCTGATCCGGGTCATCAGCCCCCAGGCACAAGACAAACGTCCTGCGGTGACCTCACAGCCCTGCCCACCAGCCGACACACGCAGCTTGGGCCTCGGCTCCAATCTCAGTTTCAGGTCAGGAGCCAAGAGACCTGCCCAGGCTCCGACTCAGGCTTGCCTGAACTTCCCCAAGAAAGCGAGAATGGGTCCCTTCCAGATGCCCGAAAATGCCATCCAGGGAGGTGAGCCGGGGGCCCTGGAGACTCTCCAACCTCCGCCAGCTGCAACCGAACTCAGACCAAGTCCATCGCCCCAGATGAGCAGGGGGACACCCGCCCAGGTGCCCAGCAGCCACCAGCAGCCTCCGCCCAGCAGACCTTGCCTGCCTACTGCCCAGGCCTGCACCATGTCCCATCACCCAGCGGCCAGCCACGATGGGGCCCAGCCTCTCAGAATGCTCTTCCGGAGACTGGAAAACGGATGGTGGAGCTCCAGCCTCCTGACAGCTCCCTCGTTCCCCTCTCCTGAGAAGCCGGGAGCCCTCCTCGCTCACAGCCCTCATGTCTCAGAGAAGTCTGAGGCTCCCTGTGTTCCTGTCCCCCTGAGTGTCCTCTGTGAGGACCTTCAGGTTTCCTCCTCCTCAGAGGACAGCGATTCTGACCTGGAGTGAGACTGCCGGTGGCCGGGGCTCCATTGCATCCAGCTCCCATGACTTGGAGGGGTCTGTGGGACTGAGGAGCGCAGAGCAGAGAGCAGACTGTGTGTGGTGACTCCCAAGCTCCCCAGCTGTGGTGCTTCTGTGGATGTTGGAGCCCAGGCCGGGCAGGGACCAGATGCAGAGACTCCACCTCGTCGAATTCTGGTGAGGGACATTGTAGTTCTCAGGGCTCTCCGGAAACCCGCCACCAGAAGCTTCTGTGCCAGTGATTCGTTGCCTCAGAAACTGGGTGATGGTGACGCGCGGGAGTCAGACTTCCGCTGTGATGTCAGTAGGAGACTGGGGAATGACTGTGTGTCTGCTCTCTAGATGACTGAATCAGGGA
>NW_022310208.1:0-6471 GCF_002776525.5 Piliocolobus tephrosceles
AGGCAACAAAAGAACGGCAGCCCTTCAATTGGACGGAAGAGGCTGAGATGGCCTTCCAACAGATCAAAACTGCTTTGTTATCAGCTCCCGCGCTGGGGCTCCTTGATGTCTCCAAGCCATTCCACTTATACGTGGATGAAAGTAAGGGCATTGCAAAAGCTGTGTTAACACAGTACCTAGGCCCCTGGCAGAGGCCAGTCGCCTATCTGTCAAAAAAAATTAGATTCAGTGGCTGCTGGCTGGCCACCCTGCCTCCGGATAATCGCGGTGACTGCCCTAATGGTCCGGGATGCTGATAAACTTATCATGGGGCAAGAGTTGCGCATTACAACCCCGCATGCCATTGAGGGCGTCCTCTGGCAGCCGCCAGACCGATGGATAAGTAACGCCCGGCTCACCCACTATCAAGGACTGCTGTTAAACCCTCCCAGAATAACTTTTCTGCCCCCAACGACCTTAAACCCTGCCTCACTACTACCAAATCCAGACCTAGACGCCCCACTCCATGAGTGCATTGAGATATTGGCTCAGGTGCATGGAGTATGGGAAGACCTGCAAGACCGCCCCCTCCCTGACGCAGAGCTCATTTGGTTCATGGATGGCAGCAGCTTCGTTCATCAAGGCCAGAGGTATGCAGGGGCGGCTGTGACGTCAGAGACTGAGGTAATCTGGGCGGAACCCTTGCCCCCAGGGACATCGGCCCAAAGAGCCGAACTGGTAGCACTCACCCAAGCCCTCACCCTAGGGGCGGAGAAAAAACTAACAGTATACACGGATAGCCGCTATGCTTTTGCTACTGCGCATATACATGGGGCCATCTACAGAGAAAGAGGACTATTGACAGCTGAAGGAAGAGAGATAAAAAACAAACAAGAAATCCTAGCCCTGCTAACTGCCTTATGGAAGCCAAAGAAATTGGCTATTGTACATTGCCCTGGGCATCAGAAACCAACCACGCCAATTGCTCGAGGCAACTTCTTAGCAGACCAAACCGCACGGAGCATAGCGAAGGCTCCCAGTCAGCTCCTTGCGCTCCAGCTCCCTGATCCTGGCCCGCGAGACTTACCATGTTTTCCTGACTATTCCGAACAGGATCGTGAGTGGATGGACATGCTTCCCCTAAAACAGGTTCAGAATGGGTGGTGGACTGATATCAATGACCAAACCATCCTGCCAGAAGAATTAGGACGGCAGGTATTGGAACACATCCACCGGACAACCCACCTGGGGGCCCAGCAAATGATAGACTTAATCAGGCACGCCAAGTTCAGAATCAGGCGCATAGCTGAACTGGCCAGCAATATTACAACAAATTGCAAAGTCTGCCAACTAAACAACGCCTACCCCCAAACCCAAGCCACTGCAGGGACTAGGTTTAGAGGAACTAGGCCCGGTGTCTATTGGGAGATAGATTTCACTGAGGTAAAACCCGGGAAATATGGGTATCAGTACTTACTTGTTTTTGTAGATACTTTTTCAGGATGGACGGAAGCGTTCCCAACTAAGAGAGAAACTGCTCAGGTTGTAGCAAAGAAAATTTTGGAAGAAATCCTCCCCAGGTATGGCTTCCCTGTCCAGATAGGGTCAGATAATGGACCGGCCTTCGTTGCTAAGGTAAGTCAGGATTTGGCTTCCATTCTTGGGGCAGATTGGAAACTACATTGTGCTTATAGGCCCCAAAGCTCAGGACAGGTAGAAAGGATGAATCGGACCTTGAAAGAGACCTTAACTAAATTGACCATGGAGACTGGCGCTCATTGGGTAGTACTTCTCCCCTACGCTCTGTTCCGGGCCCGGAATACCCCTTACAAACTGGGCCTTACCCCATATGAAATCATGTATGGCAGACCCCCACCCCTGGTTCCCAGTTTAAAAGATGACCTACTCAAATCTGAAACCGAAAATGTCTCTGAGCTCTTGTTCTCCCTACAAGCCTTACAGAAAATTCACCAGGAAATTTGGCCCAAGCTACGAGAGCTGTACGAAACAGGACCTCCTCCAACACCTCATTTGTTCCAGCCAGGAGACTGGGTCTTAGTCAAGCGGCCATGGACAAGAGACTCTCCAGCCCAGGTGGAAAGGACCACTGCAAGTACTCCTGACTACTCCCACCACTCTCAAAGTAGAAGGCATCGCTTCATGGATCCACTACACACACGTCAAACCAGTGGACCCAACATCCGACCTTCTTGAGCCGTCTGGAGCACCGGTTACATGGACTATAGACAAAGCTAAGAATAATCCCTTAAAGCTAACCCTGTGCCGTAATCCCCCATAGCCATAGCCATGTCTAGCTTACCTATGCTTTTATGCCTCACGCATCTGACTTTTCTCACTGCTGCGCCATCTAATCCCTAATGTCTTTACTGCTTCTGCTTACTATAGGCCCCTGTGTGGTAAATAGAATTCTACAATTTGTCAGAGAGAGGTTTGATACTATCCAACTAATTGTCCTCCGTAGCCATCACCAACCTCTTCTCCACCCAGAAGGAGAAGCTACACTATAAGAGACTGAAGGTCCAGGATTGGACACCCAGTTACTTATGAGAGGGGGAAATGAAAGGGCATAAAAGTGTGTACCCACCCTATTGCTAAACCTTTGTTCTGCTCTCACAATCCTTTTGTCCCTATCTCGGCACATTCTAGAGATTTTGTAAGTTCCTGTTTTTCTTTCTGAGGCACGGCAAGGTCACAAGACGCGTTTAAGTAAGGTACACCCATGTTGCAAAACAAGCCCTGTAAAACCTGTCGCAATATGATTAACTGCCTTTGTGTAAGACTGCTTTCCCACCTCGGGTTTGCGGAAACAAGCCCTACCCCTGCCGTGCAAGCCCCTGATAAACGTCATCAGAATTTCAAAATTAACTGAAATACCAGAAATGGCGGGAACCAATCATAATCAGCCAAATCGCCTTGTTCAAATATCGACCAATCATACATCTGATTTGTATAATGACTCTGTGCCTATTTATCCCAGACTATATAACACTGTCCTGAGCCCAGTTGGGGAGCTCTCCCACCCCGCTCGTTTCACGGGTGTGCGTGAGAGTTTCAGGTTCGAACCTGTAATAAAGATCGTTGCTGCTTGGCTTTGACTCTGGACTCTGGTGGTCTTCTCTGGGGAATAAACGGTCTGGGCATAACAAATGGGGGCTCGTCCGGGATTTCCCCCAAGCCCACCAGACCCCCAAGTCAACGGATCTTAATCTGTAAGTAAGCTGGCTTTGTCCTTGTCTCTGTCTCTGTCTGTCTTCCTGAAATTTCGCGAAATCTGTGATCTGTATTGGTCTGTACTGTAGGTGGCACGGTCTTGGCAGGACGTGCTAAAAGACAGCCACTTGGGACTGGTGGGAGATGTCCCCCGGTGCCCATCTGGGGGCCTCCACATTTGGTTGCCCCGTCTGACTCAGGTCGGAAGTTAAGTCCGACACGCGCTCGCGAATGCTCATCGTTTACCACTGTCTGTCTGTTATTGTTAAGTGTTAAGTCCAAAAAGAAACATAAAACCTCTTCTTCCCTTCCAGGACCAGACCTGTCAGATACTCCACTCTGCTTAACACTCATTTCGTCTCTCTTTCTCCTTGTAGGAGCAGTCCAAAAATGGGCAACGCCCAGAGCACGCCGCTCTCCCTCCTTGTTAACAATTTCAAAGATGTAAAGGCTCGGGGACATGACCTAAGTGTAGAACTAAAAAAAGGAAAGCTAGTTACTTTCTGCAGCTCGGAGTGGCCCACCTTCAGCGTAGGGTGGCCCTCCGAAGGAACTTTCTGTCTCTCCATTATTACTAAGGTAAAAACTAAGGTTTTCCTGCCAGGGCGGTCAGGACATCCTGATCAAATTCCTTATATTCTCGTTAACCCCGTTCATCCCTGAGCCCTGCAAGGTCCTAGTAACGCGACCTATGAGACAAAGGACTCCCCCTGCTCTTTCGGCCCCTGTGCTGCCAGATAGCCAGGACCCCCTATCGTTAGAACCCACACTTCCCCCACCATATCCACACCCCATCCCTCAGGCCTCGGTCCCCCAGGGTGCCTCCGTGGAGGAACATGGGGACCGAGAAGCGGAAGCAGCCGAAAGCGAAAGTAACCCGGGGGGGCCTGCCGGCCGGCGAACACGAGGCCGCGTGCAACGTGACCAAGCTTCCCGACTCCCCGACTCCACTGTAGCCCTGCCCCTCAGAGAGATAGGATCGCTCAATTATACCGGGCTCTCCCGTCTCATGTATTGGCCTTTTTTCCACTAGTGATTTGTACAATTGGAAGTCCCAAAATGCTCGGTTATCAGATAATCCCAAAGATCTAACCTTGTTGTTAGACAGTGTCATGTTTACTCACCAGCCGACCTGGGATGACTGTCAACAGCTCCTCCGAATCCTGTTTACAACGGAGGAGCGGGAAAGGATCCAGGTTGAGGCCAGAAAGCTGATTCCGGGAGATGATGGCCAGCCAACTGCAAATCCTGACCTCATCAACGTGGCTTTTCCTTTAACCCGACCCAGATGGGATTACAACATGGCAGAAGGTAGGGGACGACTGCTCATTTATCGCCAGACTCTAATGGCAGGTCTCAGGGCAGCAGCTCGCAAGCCCACAAATTTAGCTAAAGTGTACACTGTACTACAGGGTAAGGTAGAAAGTCCTGCTGCTTATCTAGAAAGACTAATGGAAGCTTTCAGACAGTTTACCCCTATGGACCCAGAGGCACCAGAGAATCAGGCAGCCATAGTAATGTCCTTTGTAAACCAGGCAGCACCAGATATTAAAAGAAAACTCCAGAAATTAGAAGGTTTGTAGGGAAAGCAGATTCAGGATCTCCTTCAGATAGCTCAACGAGTTTATAATAATAGACATACCCCAGAAGAAAAGCAATTTAAAGCAACTAAAGAGATGACCAAAGTCCTGGTGGCAGCTTTCCCCCAGGCGGGAAACGCCCAATACAGGAAACAAATGGCACAAGGCTCCAGGCAGAGATTAGAAAAAGATCAGTGTGCCTATTGTAAAGAACGTGGTCACTGGATTAAGGACTGCCCAAAGAAAAAGAAACCAGCCAATCAGACAGATCAGACCTCCATCCTCATAACCCAGGACTCTGAATAGGGGAGACGGGGTTCAGAGCCCCTCCCCGAACCCAGGGTAACTTTGCAAGTGGAGGGGTCCCCGGTTCACTTTCCGGTCGATACCGGGGCGGAACGCTCAGTTCTAACAAAACCAATTGGAAAGATGTCCAAAAACTCATCTTGGGTGCACGGGGCCACAGGCATCAAAAAATACCCCTGGACAACTCAGAGGACTGTGGACTTAGGAACGGGAAGAGTATCCCATTCCTTCCTAGTCATCCCAGAAAGCCCCTGCTCCCTATTAGGGAGAGACTTATTAACAAAAACGGGGGCCCAAATCCACTTTGAGCCAGAAGGGCGCAAGATAACTGACTCCCAAAACAGGCCAATATCTATCCTGTCACCTTAGAAGATGAGTACAGACTCCATCAGGAGCAAAAGCCCCCTGATCAGGAAATTGACTCTTGGCTCCAGCGCTTCCCTGAAGCGTGGGCAGAAACTGGGGGCTTGGGGCTAGCTAAACATCGGCCTGCCATATTTGTCCAAGTTAAGCCGGGGACGGATCCGGTTCAGGTTCGGCAATATCCCATGCCCCTAGAGGCAAAAGAAGGAATTACGCCCTATATCCGCAGACTCCTAGACCAGGGAGTCCTACAGGCTTGCCACTCATCCTGGAATACTCCACTGTTACCTGTTCGTAAACCCAACAGTATGGATTATAGGCCAGTGCAAGATTTAAGAGAAGTTAATAAAAGGGTCATGGACATACACCCCACTGTGCCCAATCCATACACCCTTTTAAGTGCCTTACATCCAGAAAAACAGTGGTATACCGTTCTTGATCTAAAAGATGCTTTCTTCAGCCTTCCTCTGGCTCCCAAAAGTCAAGAACTCTTTGCATTTGAATGGACTGATCCTGAGAGAGGCACCAACGGTCAGCTGACATGGACCAGACTGCCACAGGGATTCAAGAACTCGCCAACCCTGTTCGATGAAGCCCTTCATGAAGATCTGGGTGAGTACCGGCGGCAGCACCCTGAAATAACTCTTTTGCAGTATGTTGATAATCTCTTAATAGCGGCCAGATCTCCAGAAGCTTGTGTACAAGGGACTGAAAACCTCCTAAAGACTCTGGGGAAGCTAGGCTACCGAGCCTCAGCAACAAAGGCCCAGATCTGCAAGTCGGAGGTAACCTACCTGGGATACCTATTAAAAGGGGGGCAATGCTGGTTAACCAGAGCCCGGAAGGAAACAGTCCTGCGTATCCCTAGACCCCAGTCGACACGGCAAGTGAGAGAATTCCTGGGGTCAGCGGGGTTTGTAGGTTATGGATACCCGGGTTTGCAGAGTTAGCCAAGCCCCTATACCAGGCAACAAAAGAACGGCAGCCCTTCAATTGGACGGAAGAGGCTGAG